>NW_020176571.1:23458569-23486952 GCF_003031525.2 Neophocaena asiaeorientalis asiaeorientalis | reverse complement strand
TAGTCGCTTTTGTTCTCGCGATATTTCCGGGTAAACGGGAGCCCGGGCGACCGGGCTTCTGTGAAACATGGCGGTCGGCTGGGACCGTAGCACAAGGTAAAATACTGAACCCTCGCCGGGTGCTGTTTTCTCGTTTGTTCCAGGGCTGTTCAGGGCACGAATGTGGTTAAAGGGGTGAGAGCCCGTCATAGCGTTAGCTCCCTGTCTTAGTTCCTCTCTTCCGGAGAGCGGGCCGATTCGGGGAGCCGTCTACTTACCTTCCCCGGGGTCGTTACTGGCAGGACCCTGGGCAGCGCTGCGCTTGGAAGCTCCTTTTCCTGGTCCAATGTCTCTCCGCTGTCTTCCAACTTGAAGGAGTTTAGCTGCGTCCCCATAGCTGCTGACCCTGGCCCATTGCTTCTCACAGTGCCCCGTGCCCCGGTGGCTCCTCCAGTCCGCAGGGGCGGAGGGTCCCGCGTTGTGAAGACCAGCCTGATAGTGTCCCGATCGTCCCGGGTGTCTGGCTCCCATACCCATTTCAGATACCAAATTCTTCGCAGCAAGTTGTGCTCTCTAAGAAAGAACGAGGTCTTGGCCTCGCCTCGGGAGGTTCGCACGCCGCTTAGGAAATTGAGAAAGGGGCAGGGCAGGGTGAGATGCTGTAGGAGAGACAGGTCCGAGTGTCACCACTTTTCTGAAACCCTTGAAGAGTTAAGAAGCCCTTGTTAGATAACATGTCAGCTCGTGGTAGAGAATAGCTTTGGGTATTGGTAGTATATAGAATTAATAGGTCATTGTTTGAGAAAACACGTTCCAGTAACTTTTATATTTAGGATTTAGCGCCCTCGAGACAACACAAAGTTACAAAATACCGGTTAAAATGATGCAAGACTGGCTTTCAGAATCAGTTAAAGATGAAGATACAGAAACAGATAAAGATACAGTTAAAAACGGGATTTATTTATTTGTTTGCAGTTGTACTTAGGTATTTCATTGAACTCTAGTGTACAGCCATTATAAAGAAATGAATTAGGCTTGTTCACTGAAGAATTCAGGACTTATGTTTGTTTACTTAATTTGTTTATTGATATTTCCAAATTGATGCAGTTATTCCAGTTCTCTTAGAGGAAAAACATGAAAAAAAATTTCATGGTATTCTTTGGGGGGAGAACGTGGGGCGGAATTTCTTTCTTTTTGATGATGAACTTCAGTCACAACTGACTGCTGTAATTGTTTGAGGGTACAAATCATAAAAATATATCAAGCTTGAAAGTCTCAGAGGAAATCAGTACTAGTTTGGAACAACAGCATCAAAAAATAATTAGAAAAAATAATAAATTTCTTTGAGGATTAGTCATTTAATTGGAAGAAATAGTGAAACATTTTTAATAGAAGTTACTCTTTAGGCAGTCTGTGCATGCTCCAAATCCTATTCAACAGTTTTTCTATATTTATTCTGATTCTGCCTCTTAATGTCATGATGGGTAAATTAACCTCTTTCTGTCTTAGTTTCCTTATCTGCAAAATGGGAATAATAATAATACAACTCAGAAAGTGAGTGGTGATGATCGAGTGAGCTAAAACATACAAAGCACCTAGAACAATGCCTGACATACAGTTAACTTTCATTAAATGTTAGCTCTTGTTATTTTAAAATTTTTCTTTTCTAACTTCTATACCTACTCACAAAATGTTGCCTTTGTTCTTAGTCAAAATATAGACTGAAGAAGATGCTTTTATAAGTAATTTCTTTGATTCCAAAATTGATTAAACTCTTCAGTCTATATGGTTAAAATGTCCTTAAACTCCATCTTCCAATTGCTTGCTTTCTTAAGCCGTTATCCTCTCTTAATTACTAAGGTACAGATTCCTCTTTCTACTACTCCATGCAGTCTTACTTAAGTCTAGGTCAGTTCTAGGTCATTTCTGCCCTAGGTGCCTTGATAACCCATTCTCCTTGCTTTTGGGGAACTTCATTCTGTTGTCAATATATTTTATGTGGGCTTCCCTGGTGGCGCAGTGGTTGAGAGTCTGCCTGCCAATGCAGGGGACACAGGTTCGTGCCCTGGTCCGGGAAGATCCCACATGCCGTGGAGCGACTGGGACCGTGAGCCATGGCTGCTGAGCCTGCGCGTCCGGAGCCTGTGTTCCGCAATGGGAGAGGCCACAACAGTGAGAGGCCCGAGTACAGCAAAAAAAAAAAATATATATACATATATATATATATATATATAATTTCATGTGTCACTGACCTTTTCCTCACACTTTCCTTACTTGTTTAATTCAATTAATTTAATTCAATTTTGTATGCTTTTATTGAGCAGTTACTGTAGTCAAACCATTCTTTGAGGAGGAGGAGATTTGTCTTTGCTTCATCTTGCTACTAGGTACTTACAAATTGTTGTGTTGCCATCACTCTATAGTCTCTTCTTTTAACTTTCATTCTATCAATTTGTATGATCCTCAGTCTATTCATGTTATTATCACCTAACTTCACTTTCCCACCTTCCTAAAGACTTTAACATAAACCTCAAATATCCTACAAGTCTTTGCATTTCTTTTGAGAATTAGAAACAGATATTTATCAAATGACTCATTTTTATCTTGATTAAAAACTGTGAGGTAACCATTATGTCTCCCTCCCTCCTTTTAAAACAAAATTATAAAAGAATTCTGAGAAGTTGAGGATCTTTTCAAGTTCATCACATAGCTGATAAGTGCCTAGAAGTCCCCCAAGTGTTTTTGATCACAAAAAACTCACATTTATACCATCTTACTTGGCTTCCAAGTAAACCTTTTTTTTTTTAAATCACTTGGAAGTTATTAGATTTGTTTGAATTATGTTAGTGTAAATAATTTTAAAAACAAAATTTAACTCTTGTAAAAAGTTTTAAAGTAAAAAGAATGAGTACTTTTTTGATATCTAGTATTTGTAAAGTGAAACTAAGTTATCTTTCATAAAATTTATTGTATTCTAATGCAATATTGTCAAGTAGTTTAAAATTACATATAAGTCATAGTTTTGCTTTTCGTTTCTGAAGTTCAGTGATAGACTGGATAATATTTGTTCCATCTCCTTTCTCATTGTTATTAATGGCTTGTGTTAGTTTCATAGGACTGCCATAACAAATTACCAACTGGATGGCTTTAAAAACTAGAAATTTGTTCTCTTACAGTTTGGGAGACTACCAGACTGAAATCAAGGTGTCAGCAGGGCCATACTCCCTCTGACAGCTCTAGGAAAGAAACCTTCCTTGTCTCTTCTAGCATCTGGGCAATCCTTGGCTCCTTGGCTTGTAGATACATCACTCTAATCTCTGCCTGTCTTCACATGGCATTCTCCCCTGTGTGTCTGTGTATTCTCACATGGCCTTGTTAAAAGGGCACCAGTCATTGGATTTTGGGCCACCTTAATGCAGTATGGTCTCTTAACATCTTTAAAAACCCAAATATTTCCAAATAAGACCCATTCACAGGTACCAGGGGTGAGGACCTAAAAGTATCCTTTTGGGAGACATAGTTCAACTCGCAACAATGGCCGTGTGTATTAACCAATTAAATATTTCTCATATTGTTAAATATACATTAAAAATAGAAGTTAGCTCATAAAGTGTGGGTAGCAGAAGATAAATTATGTCTCCATTTTTGTTTGAAGAAGTAATTAAACTTAATTCAGCAGACCATAAAAGTGTCATGAATTCTATATTTTAATTTTGGCAAAGCATCTGATAGTTTCATTATATTCACGTGGACACAGATGATGAAATACTAGCTGTTTGACATTTCTTAGATTGAGTGTTGATAATGTGTCTCTGTGTTCCAGCATGAAAGGTGGTTTCTTATTTCTTATGCAGTTTTTCAAAGCATTGTCTTAGTCTCAGTTATCAGTGACTTCCTGGAATTTGCTTGTTTTATTTTTTAGTATACACAACAGTTCAGGAGAGAAATTGAAGATATGATACTGGACTGGAGATTGTCAAAGTATGAAGAGCATCACCAACCAATGGGCAAAGGAATCTAGCATAATGGCTCCTAAATTTTGTTAATCAGTACAAAAAATGTATAGAAAAAATCAGGGAAAGGGGCTGGACTTAAGGACTGATATAGAATTGCAGTTTTTTTTTGTTGTTTTTTTTTTTGCGGTACACGGGCCTCTCACTGTTGTGGCCTCTCCCGTTGGTGCGCACAGGCTGCGAATGCACAGGCTCAGCGGCCATGGCTCACGGGCCCAGCCACTCCACGGCATGTGGGATCTTTCCGGACTGGGGCATGAACCCGTGTCCCCTGCATCGGCAGGTGGACTCTCAACCACTGTGCCACCAGGGAAGCCCTAGAATTGCAGTTTTTAATTTTATTAAAGAAAGATATCCAAAAACAAAAAACTTTCTATCTAATTTTATCATTTCATAAAAGAAAGGACATTTGACACATTAAAAAAAACGAAGGAAATAATCTCAGAATAAAAGACAGATTTTTAAACTGAATAAATTTAACTTAAAAAAAGAATCCTATATTGTCCTTGTTTTTTTTCACTTAGGTACAGACTAGAAACTTTTGTAACAGAATGGCAGTTCTGTGGTTCTGGAAACCACTGATCTAGGGTCTTTCTAAATGCATTTTTGAAAATGTCTGACTGAGCTGGATGGAGAGGCAAATAGAGTGGGAATGGGAGCAGTGGAACTGAATGACTGGGAGGAATCCAAGGGATTGAGAACACAGGGAAAATGAAGAGTAGATTCTTCCCTAGTGAGGAAATTAAAGAGCTGGAAGGTTAATTGTTTCTGCTCAGAGAGGAAAATTGGTGATTTGGATATTAGAGGTGGGACAGTTTTAAAAGTTAAGAGGAGCCAAAGCATGGCCTTGTTCATGTGTGGCTTTGTATAGAATTAAGATGGAAGTCACTGGAGAATATCTGTTAGGCTTACATGGTAAAAGGATTATCATTTTGAATGAGTGCCCGAGACTGAGTGTCATAGGGTGGTGATGGAGTGGGGAAGAAGTGCAGTGAATGATCCAGGTGCTGAAGTCATTAAGGAAGTTCTAAATATATCCAGGTGTTAATGGAAGATGAATCAAGTGCTGAAGTGAGTTAGTGTACACTGTGGGTTGGAGTATGGACTCTGGAGCCAAGCTGCTTGGCAGTGAATCCAGTTTCTACCACCTGCTGTGTGGGCCTTGAAAATACTTGACTGGGGACTTCCCTGGTGGCGCAGTGGGTAAGACTGCACTCCCAATGCAGGGGGCCCGGGTTCAATCCCTGGTCAGGGAACTAGATCCCACATGCATGCAGCAATTAAGAGTTTGCATGCCAAGGAGCCCGTGTGCTGCAACTAAGGAGTACAGGAGCCGCAACTAAGGAGCCCGCCTGCCACAACTAAGACCCGGTGCAACCAAATAAATAAATATTTAAAAAAAAAAGAAAATACTTAACTGTCTGTGCCTCAGTTTCCTTATCTATAAGTGAATAAAAATAGTATTTACTTTGTAGAGTCCTTTAGAGGATTAAATGAATTTAATATATAAAGTGCTTCAAATAATACCTAGCATATAATATGAAAGTTAGCTATAATTCTAATGTAGTATGTGTGTTTATTATTATTATTAGAAGATAGACTTGAAAAGGGAAGAGATGTTTGAGATATCATGTTAAAACATGCTACTTCTTTACCTGTGAGTCTCAGAAATGAAGTATGATTCAAAGATAATTACCACCAGGAGAATGTTATGTTTCATAAAGAGCAGGTAGAAGAATTGCTTTTAGAAAAACTGGAAGTTATTGGATGACTTGTTCATATCAGAACAGTGGCTCTATAGAGTAGATTGGCAAGTATTCGAGGTGGAACGAATTTTTGGATGTCGGTTAATGCTGAGCTAACAGGAATGGGACTGGAGCAGCAGCAGAGTGGCAAGGTCCTCCATTGTAGAATAGAGCTGTCTTAGCAGAAGGTGAGGCACAGCCTGCTGTTGTCCACCTTTCTATCCGGGGATGGGGGAGAGGCAGTGAGAGTGCCCTATGCATGCCCTCAGGGTCAGGCCATGGAATCCTGAAAACTAGGAATGGAAGAAGCCAGAGGCTGGGAGAGAGAGCCAAGTGAGTACACTAGTTAGATGATTAAGGGAGGAGTGCTGGATAGGTTATATGAAGTGTTAGAGGGTTGGTAAAACTAGCTGCTTTCCATATCTTTATACTTACATGTAATTTACAAGAAAGCATTTATAGAGCTCATTACAATATAGAAAATTTAGAAAGTAAAATTCACAGTTTTATTCATTTGCTCAACAATGCTATACCTACTATGTGCCAACCACTGTTGTAGGTGCTAGGGATATACTGTAGTGAGCAAAACAAAAATTCTTCTTGTAGATCTTATATTTTTACATATTTACTTATCTAAGTATGACTGTTTTGATTGGAAAGCTGTGCTACTGTGAGTTTTTCTGGGGAAATTTCCCACCTTCCTTCTTTCCTTCCTTCCATAAATATTTATCAAGTAACCTGCTGTGCATTGGAGATACAAAGATTAAGTTAGACATGGTTCCTGCCCTAAAATTACAATGGAGAAAACAAAATTAAACAAGCAAGTGTAAATAGTGTGATAAAGGCACAGTGTTCTAGGAGGCCATGCTATAACTCATATGTTTGAGGTCATAGAAGTTTTTCTTTTCCCCTGAGAGAGATACTTAGACTGAGACTTGAAGAGTAAATAGGAGTTAGCCAAATGTAGAGGTGGGGGAGTGGGGGAAGGATATTTATAGTAGAGAGAATAGCATGTTTAAGGAATAGAAAGTGATTTAGTATGGTTGGAACTAAGACTTTGAGGGATTGGGTTTTGAAGAGAGGTAAGCAGGGCCTGTGTTTTGAGTGCTTTGTAAACCATGTTAGGATAGGTCCAAACTCTTTAAATGTAATGGGGACCTATAAAAATATTTTAAAATAAAATTTATATGATCAGTTTTACGTATTAAAAATATTATTGATTGTAGTGTGGAGAGTGAATTGAAAGATTGAAGACTGAAGCAATGCAGAGATAGATTATGGCAGCTGAGACTAGGCTTCTAGTAAGGAACTTCTCAATGGGCCTGGAAAAGAAATGACAGATTTGAGAGAAATTTAGGAAGAGTTTAAGTCTAAGGATGCAACTTATGTTTCTAGCTTGTGCATTTGGGTGCATGTGTCATCATTAACGAATATAGGGACACAGGAGGAGAAACAGGTTTGGTAGGGTGAAGTATTTATTTTTAGACTTGTTTTGTCTGAATTGTCTCTGGAATGCCCTAATGAAAATGTAATAGAAGGGAAAAAGATATACATGTCTGCAGAAAGATTTGGACTGGGAATAAAGATTTGAGAGGAATCAACATGTAGATAGAAATGGAAGGGATGGGGAGATCACTTGGGGGAAGTGTGGAGGTTGGGAGGAGGGCCTAGTGCCCTCTGAGAGGAAGAAGAATCTGCAAAATAAGCCAAAGAAGATCTTAGAGGTAAAACAAAAATCAGGAGTATAGTATTACCTAAGCCAGGGTAAGAGACTGTTTCAAGGAGAAAAAGAAGTGATGAATAAGTGAGAAAATATATTTTCTCAGAAGCAAAATTGATTAAGGGCTAAAAATTGTCCGTTGGGTTTGGTACTAAGCAAGTTGTTAATAACCTTGCTGAGAGCAAATTTAGTTGAGAGGCGAGGAAGTAGTCTCAGTATATGAATACGGACAACTCATACCTTTAAGTTTTGCTGTAGGTATGCAGCTGGAGATCTATACAGTAGTTGGAGTTGGACTTGAGCTTACGTGGAGAGTTTTGTCTTAAAGATAAGTGGCTTGAACATATTTATTATTTAGCCCCTGTAGGAAAGAATATAAATTGAAAGATGGAAGAAGGGTCAGTCTTGGTGCCGTTACTGCTAAGCAGGTACAGAAAATAAATTTGATTACTGAGTTGAACAAACTTGAACATGGCTTATGCTTAATAAACACTCAGAAGCTTAATTTACAGATGAGAAGAGCAGTTTTTTGTTGTTTTTTTTTGCAGTATGCGGGCCTCTCACTGTTGTGGCCTCTCCCAACGTGGAGCACAGGCTCTGGACACGCAGGCCCAGTGGCCATGGCCCACGGGCCCAGCCGCTTCGCGGCACACGGGATCCTCCCGGACCGGGGCACGAACCCACATCCCCCGCATCAGCAGGCGGACTCCCAACCACTGTCCCACCAGGGAAGCCCGAGAAGAGCAGTTTTATAACTGTCATGGGGATCAAACACTGTCATCTCTTGTCTACATGTTCTTTTTTTTCCTTAGGAAAACCATATACATGAAATGCAAAATTATATTCTGAAGGCCACTTTTGAGCATGGAATCAGCAAGGGGAGTTAGTTGGGTATTTATAATGGCAAATGAAATCAACCCATGAATGCATTTAGCTTCATTTTAGGGCAGTGGCTCCTTCATGGACTGATTAGTAGTGCCTCTAGTTAGGTCCTGCTCTCTTTTGGACAGTGTTCACGATTACTGCCAGTTTTTACTTCCCTGAGTTTCATTTTTTCTCCATGAATACTCTTTCTATGGTCTGTTCTTTCTGTATTAATCCTACTTAGATTTCAGACAAGTCTTTCTGCTTTCTTCTAGAGACATTCTTTTAGTGACTTTTTCAACCATTTAACTTATTCTGTTATGTGTTGATTTTATCAATACAACTTTGATTTCTGGTAATGCTTGTAGTATCAACTATAATATTATTTATATAAATCAGTCGTATAAAAAAAATTATATAAAGGGCTTCCCTGGTGGCGCAGTGGTTGAGAGTTCGCCTGCCGATGTCAAAAAAAAAAAAAAAAAAATTATATAAATATTTGAGATTTCAGTTATTTTTATGGCTAGCATATTTTAGATGTAGTTGGCATATTGATCAAAAAGAGAATAGCAAGCAATTTTTAAATAGTATTTTTATTATAAAAGCAGATAATTTGGAAAAAACAAAATTTTGTAAAGAAGACAAAATCCTCCCATGATCTACTTATAACATTTTGTATATAGGCTTTCAGTTTGTTTCCCATATATCTTTTTCCCTGTCTCCCATAAAACTGGCATATGGCCTTCTGGTCTTTGCTTAATGTATTATGAGTATTTTCTTACATCATTAAATGTTTTCTTTTATAAGATTTTCAGTGTTTACATAGATTTAGAACTTTTAATTCACTGTAATTTGTATATTGGATACGAGGAGTTCGTTTCTATCTTCAATATTTAAAAATAGCCATACAAGAAATATCCTCATCAAATTTTTGTGCACAACACAGATATTTTCCTTCGGATACATTCCTAAAAAAGGAATTTACTTAGAATAAGAGTGGTGAATATTTATGTTCTTGTTAGCAGTGTATGAGCATATCTGCTTTACTTCATTGTCATCCATTAATGGGAATGTATTATTTTTATATGTTTTGTTAATTTCATAGGAGAAAAACTTTATTTTAATTTCTATATTCAAATATTACAAATGTAATTGAATTGATTTTCACTTTTTTTGGCTATTTAATGTGTTTGTGTGTGTAAATTGCCTGTCATTAGTACTTTTTTGTCAGGGTGGAAGTGGAGAAAAAAGAGGTGTGGATAATAAGTGTTAAGCTTTTTCTTCTCAAGGAGGAATAAGAATGTTACGTTGTTCCAAGGACATTTGTCAGTTATCTAAAAATAAAAGAAACCTTTTAATCTATTTGGAGGATTCATTTATTCATTTTTTATTCCTTAGCATGACTATATGAAAGAAGAAGAAGGTTTTCCTGAAGATGAGGCGACTGAATCGGAAGAAAACCTTAAGTTTGGTGAAAGAGTTGGATGCCTTTCCGAAAGTTCCTGACAGCTATGTAGAGACTTCAGCCAGTGGGGGTACAGGTGAGTATCAGTTCAAATTAAAACTCCTTCAGTAAGTGCAACTTCTAAGTTATCAACCAAGAGCATACAGAAATGTAGCCATGAGGAAGAATTCATCAGTGAACTGTGCAGTAACTTTATAGTTGGTCTGTCCTCATGCCACACTATTTGCCTTAATTTTATTCTTATATATATTCTTTTTCACATCCAACCCAGTGCAGTCTATGCATTTAGCAGTGTTTATTAAAACATTACTGAACAAATTAATCCAGTTTTACTGCTTTGGTGCTCTTGAGTTATGTATACGTATATTAACAAGATTATTATATGTAAATAGAATTGAAGTTGTTTAATGATGTTGAAACTGCCTCAGTCTGTTTTGGTTAAGAATACGTCAATTTAGACATTATAATAAAAATTCTTAAATTTCACATTACTGAAGAGAGGCAGCATAGGGTAATAGTTAAGAGCTTAGACTTTGGAATCAGACTGTCTGGATTTAAATTCCACCTCTGCCCCTTCCTAAATACTTGATCTTGAGGAAGTTAATCTGTCTATGCTTTAGATTCTTCTTCCATGAAATGGGGATGATATCAGTATTTGCCAGGTAGAGTTGCAGTAGCAATTAAATAAATTAATATTTATAAAATGCTCAGAGCAGTGCCTGGTACGGATAGTAGTATTTATTAAATAAATAAATAATGAAATATATCAGAAAAATACGCAACTATAACAGTATTAACTATTATTTCTTTCCCCATGAAGAGCTGATAAGACAATATACTTCCCATAAGATTGACATTTCATTTAGTAAAATGTATAATAAATTGCTTGCTATTTCTAATCTCTTGTGATTAACTTTTGTTAATGAAAATAGTACAAGTTCTTGATGCACAATCCATTTTAAGTGCAGTTTGTCATAGTATATGATAGTGCTTTTTCTTTTTGTTAGATATTTTACTTTTATAAATGAAGTGAAATACTTAGGAGCTTTCAAAGTAGGAAGTTTTATTAGAGATTTGGAGATGTTATTTGAGTTTCTGACACAGATTGTTGTGGATTCTTAGGATCTAAGAAATTAAGCTAGTTTTTTTTTTAATTGGACTATAGGCATGGATGCATTTTTAATTATGAGGGGACTACTTTCAAATTTGTGTTGTGAAACTTATGCTTACTTTCATCATTTATCTTATCTGTGACACTGCTATATATAACAAGGTAAAAGTTTTATGTATTTGTAGAATTTTGACAAATCTATTTAGTGAGAAATGTCCTTCGTATTGAAGAAATAAAATGCTTTCTCAATAGTGCAAATGTTTGTGTTCATTAAATCTTCATTTTTGAGCTGTTTTAGAAAAAAATTTATAGACTATTTTAAGAAAAACCTTTTATTGTATTCATTCACGTGGCAATCATATTAGGGTATTCTTTGCTAATTTTAATCTTACTTAAAATGGTTTTCTGCTGTTTACCTTTTAAAAATTGTTTTAATTCTTTCCTTTTTTGTTGGTTTCTCAGTTTCTCTAATAGCATTTACCACTATGGCTTTATTAACTATAATGGAATTTTCAGTATATCAAGATACATGGATGAAGTATGAATATGAAGTAGACAAGGATTTTTCTAGGTAACTTTTTTTTTGAAATACCTTTAGATTTAAATTGCTCTGAAGGTAACATATTTAAAAAAAAATCTAACCTTTTATACTTGGTTTATTTTAATTCTGAAGAAATAGTACTGAAAAATCCTCATTAATCGTATGCATTAGGTAAAACATTTTAGAATAATTTGAATACTGGTTAAATTCTAAGAGAAAGGTCCTCTGATTGAATATGCATTTGTTTAAAAAGGTTAGGAGAATATGTTTTTCCTTAGATGTTGAAATGACGGAAATTGTTTGATGTTTTGAAATTGTTTACTCTTTAGATTTTGAAATATCTTACTGATCTGTGTGAACTGGAAAATAAATTGTCTAAGGTTACATTGTTTATGCTTATAGCTTGATTGTTGTAAATTGTGTATAAACTATATTTTAAGGTAAACAGCATCACTTTTAAACCTTTGAAAATATTAGTACCTTAATTAGGAGACAAAATATACTTTATTTGTATTATTTGGATTTTTTAATTGATTGAAGATAACAGGTTTATAATACTTAGATTGCACTAGATAGCAGGAAACATTTACTTCTCAGTTACAATCCCAGCTCTGCCATTTACTAGGTATGTGACTTTAGGGAACTTACTAAATCTATTTCTGCGTGTGCTTCAGTTTCGTTTTCTGTAAAATGGGGATACTAATTATAGTACTTTCCTCTTCAGGTCAGTGAGAATTCAGTCAGTCAACATTTGTAATAGTTGCTGTGTAACCTTGGGCAAGTCATACAACTGACTTCTTTTGGGCCTCAGTTTCTTGATCTATAACATCAGTGTTATTCTTAATGCCATTAGTTTTTAAGGAATTTGTTGTTTTTCTTATTTTGGTTTTTTTTTAGCACCAATGAAATAATTTTTATTCTTTCTAAATGAAGTCATGTAGTTCACCACATAAGTGTAGTGGGGATGCCCAGAAGCCTGTCTGCTTGACCTCACCCTCTTCCTATAAATCTGAGCCTAAACCCCAGGGTTATTTAGAACACTATTTGAACTCTAGACTACTTTAAGACTCCGTGAAGTTCTAAAAATCTGTACTCCCTATTGAAACCAGATGAAAATTATTAGAGTGAAAAAAAGTTTTGATAGGAAGCGCAGGACAGGACTGATCCTGATTGTACTCATTCTGTTATTCATGGCACTGATTCTGATATTTGAAAATTAATTTGATTTGAACTAAATATTTGAAAATAAGGCATTGGTTGAGCCTTTTTAAAAGGCCATGCAAAAATAAGAATCAGGTTTTTTTTTTTTTTTTCTGGTAATTTGGGTACATTTATCTTGAGTCACACAGAACTAGTTTCCAATATGCCACTTCAGTAGTTATGTGGTCTTAAGCCAGGCATTTATTTAAACTGCTGTAAACACCATTGGCTTATTTGTAGAACTGAAGCTATCTACTTTATAGGTCCATGGTAAAGAATAAAGAGGATAGTATTTGTAGGACATCAGGTACAAGGCCTGATGTCTGGTATTTATTTGGTAAATAAGGAGAGAAAGGCTTTCAATTCCTAACTTTTGATTTTGAAAGTTTTGTATTGTTTAATGGCATAGTCTACGTAAGGTTTATGTAAACAGAGGTTAATACTTTTTTCTGAGTTGCTTGGGCTTACTAATTGTAGAATTGCCATTAAAATGAAGGATACTGTGTTAAAAACTTGTGAAATCAGAAAGACTTTTGGAATAATTACAAAATAGAATTTTTACTTTTAAAGTGCCTTTGTTTTGCCCATATGAATGCTATCCAAGTTCTAATTGACATATTTTATTCTGTATGAAGTCCAAGTTTTTCATAGATCAGTTGATTTATATTGATCATGTTTTGTTGATCAATTGGTAGGTTCTAATGTTTCCTTTTGTCTTTTAGCAAATTGAGAATCAATATAGATATTACTGTTGCCATGAAGTGTCAGTGTAAGTACGTGTTTAACCTGATGATTGCATATATAGATTATGGTTTAAACAGTTGCTAGTAAAAAGTAAAAGCCACTGGTTGTTTTAACTTTATTTTTCCTTTATGATATCTTAATTTAAAAATACAAATTGTTTTTCTCCCCAGCTTGTATTCTTTAAATTTCTTCTCTATAAAGAGAGTTAACTTTCACATTAGTATAATTAAAATGAAAGAAAATTGGAGGAAATTTTTATAAATCGAAGTTCTAGTTTAGGTACATCCTTTATTTCTTTCTTGTTTGGCATACTGGTTTTTACACCCACATTCCAGAAACATATCCTGTTTCACAGTTTCAATTTACTACCCTTTACTTTTACTTCTGCATATTAAAATACAGATCCAAATCTTTTGAGTTAATGGTGATGTTACCCTTCTCTGTTTTCTTTGCTGGCTTCACTTAATTATACTGGTAGAAGTGGAAAAATGTTAATATGCTAGATAGATAATGTTTGAATCAGTATAGTTCTCAAAAATGAGGATGCTTTTTCATCTTAAATTGTGTCTTAAATTACTGCTTGAAAAGTAGAGACCAAGAATTCAGTAGTTCATACAAAATTTTTTAAAGTGTGAAATCATTTTATCCAATTAAGGAAATTAATTTCTAAAAGATTTCATTTAAGAACAACCTTAAATCTCTTTTCCTTTTCCATTTATTTTTTCTTATGTTAGTGGTTAGTGGATATAGTTTGACTCTCAGCATAGAATATAAAACTTCTAATTCTTTTTTATGCAGATATTGGAGCAGATGTATTGGATTTAGCAGAAACAATGGTTGCATCTGCAGATGGTCTAGTTTATGAACCAGTAAGTTTGATTTACATGTTCTTTTAAATAGTATGCTTTGAGTAATTGTTCCCTTGAAGACAGTTTTGATATTTGCTTTTAATTTTGTCTGAGCCAGTTTTTTAAAAATGTATTTTCTTAATTCAAAAGTAGTATACAACATTGTAAATCAGCTATACTTCAGTAAAAAATAAAACAAAAACAAAACAAATAAACAGAAATATTCCATATTCTTTGTAAACATTTAGGGGGAAGAGAAAATTATATCTAATTACCAAATTATATAAATATAATTACCAAATTATATCTAAACCAAAGCCTTGTTAGCATTCTGGATAAGCCTCTATAATCTTATACTTATTTTATATTTTTTGTTAATGCTTCCTAACACTTTCCTTTTCTCTTTTATACAGTTGCTATAGTGATGAAATTTTCTTCTTTTCTTCTAATGATTTGGAAATTCTATGTCTTATTTGTATTCTTCTTTTACCAAATTTAAGTTCTTAAAAACGTTTGAGCTATATTTCTCTTGTAATCAAGAATGAAGCATTATCTAAGAGGAGAAATTTCATATGCATTTAGTTCTTCCTCTTTCCTTCACACCTCCATTTCCCAGACCTAATGAAATTCTGA
Source organism: Neophocaena asiaeorientalis asiaeorientalis (assembly GCF_003031525.2). NCBI lineage: Eukaryota > Metazoa > Chordata > Mammalia > Artiodactyla > Phocoenidae > Neophocaena > Neophocaena asiaeorientalis. Next base: position 23,472,089 of record NW_020176571.1, on the reverse strand, counting down.
CATTCTCTTATTGTTTTCATAGCACAAGTTGTGTGTAATAGAATTAATTTGTTAGAAAACACCATCACATTACAGGGACAGGTATCACATTACAGGGGTGGGTGATAACAGGTCATGATCAGAACTAGCCCTAAAGAAGCTTTAGAAAACAAAGCATGGAACTCCCAGCTACTCTGCCTTGCTGACTGCTCTGTTGGCATTGTGGTACTTATGTTTACCCATGCATTCTTGAGTTGCTTTGTTTACCATTGACAGTTATGAACCCTCTTTAAACAAAATTGCAAAGTGAAGACTAAAGGTGATGGAGGAGGATTAGAAGTAACTGAATAGGTGGAGGAGAAAAAAGGGAAGCTCTTAGGTCAGTTTTGATTACCAAATTATTTTTAGTTTACATGAACAAAATATGTTTATGCCTTTTGATACACACTTTTAAAATAAAATTTTCTAAAGAAAAAGTAACTTTTGTTACTGCCACTCTGAACCACCCTACTTCCTAACTCCTGTATTGCCACTCAAAAAATTGATATCAGTAATTTTAAATGAGGTTAGGAACCTTACAAATTCAGGTACCATGTTATTGCATGTTAAACTATTATCTGGAAATTTAGATCTAGATGATTATTATCAGACACTAATATTTGTATTCTATTTCATACTATTTTAGGAATAATTATTCAACTTTATGTTTTATTGCTTTTACTTTCTACCCTTCTTAGTTTCTTTATTTTTGTTTATCATTTTGTGAGGGACTTTTCGTGACTTCTTTGTCAGCAAGAATATGTGGGTTATGTTTTATGACAGACTGCCTATGTCATTCTGTTCTCAATACATGTAAGGTTGGCTGAGGATAGAATTCTTGCTTTATGGTGTTTTACACTCAGAACTTTATAGACATTCCTTTATTGCCTTCTGGCACAATTTTTTTTTTCTTTGTAGGTAACATATTTATCTACTTATATGCTTTTTTCTTTTACTTTTGAAATTCAAATATTTATCCTGTATATCCAAGTGTGGATCCCCTTCAGTTATTTTTGGCTTTTGATGGTATTAATGATCTGAAGTTTTAAGTGTTTTTTGCTTGTTTGTTTGCTTTAATGATGTTCAGAGTAATGGTTTTACCTCTGTTTTTTAAAATTCTTATCAAGTGATGTTGAATTTCATGGAGTGGTTCTCAATATTTTTATCAATCCTTGCATAAGATGCATATTTTGAACTTTATCTGTGAGTTCTGGGAGATGACCTTGATCCAGCAGGATCAATCTTTTTTTTTTCAATGCCTTCATTATGTTTTAAAATTCAGTGATTATATTTTCCACCTTTGATATATTGCAGATCACTCCATTTTTTTCTGTCTTCATGATGATAAATCTCATTGAGAAATAATTAGAGAAACTTCACTCTTCTTCTTCTTTTTAGAAATGGTATCACAGAGGAAAATTATCCCTCGGACCTCAGATTTACCACTTCTTTCAAATTGATGAATCTTTTTGTCTATCTAGCTATCTAGCTATCTATTTTCTTGTTCATCTTTAGGATGGGAAAATAAATGGCCAGTTAACTGACTGAGAGTTGAGACACACTTGAGTTATGTCGGTTCCCTTTCCCTCCCCGCCCCCACTTTTGTTTTTTCCAGACGTAAATGAAAGGAGAAGGATATATAGTTTAGATATACTGTGTTTCTTCTAAGCAAAATTAGAGCTTCAGATGCTTTTGAAAAGGAAGGAGGAAGTCACATTGGGTTCAGGATGGCAGAGTAGTTCACCAGGGCACCCCACATTTCCTTTTCCGTATTTGTTTTGACAGGTTAAATTTAGCTAGGGTAATTCCTTTTTTCTTTAACTGGTGTGACTGTCCTCATTAGCAGCCAGCTGTAGCAGTAGTTTTGCTTAATTTAGAATACAGTCCAGGTCACATGTAAGCTGGGAATAATAATGCTGTGGAATGCCCTTTGTGATGTGGTCTCTGGCACTCGATTGAAGTGCTAGAAGTCTTCTTAGGATGGTGACTGTCTCTTCCTCAAGTGTGTTGTTATCTTTTATCACCTGTTTTCCTCTGTTACTCTGAATTGGGGATTTACTGCTTACATGGATTTTCCTGTCCCATGAAATAAATTATGTGTTGGGCTCTTTTCTCAATTTAGTCTCCCTTGTATGCTGTCTTGCATAAGTTTTTGATAATTTCCAACATATGGATGCTATTTAAAATGATTTAAAATAATGATACAGTTTGTGTCCTCATTTTTCTGTTTCTTTGGACATTGTGAGAATTTGAGGAGATAATCATCTTGAACTTATCCTCTAAAATTTATTTATGCTGTTTTTCTAGCATTTGCTCCATACTGAGTGTCTGTCACTCCCACTCTCTTCACGTTTATTAAGTCTCTGATTTTTTTAATAAATATTTTTTCTGGACAGCTTGTCTCTTCAGCTAGATTCTAAGCTCCTGAAAAGCAATTACTTTATTTTTTCTTCCTTATAGCTCACAAAATGTAAAGCATAATGCATTGCAGGTATTAGGCACTGATAAATATGTTAGAATTATGTAATTGTGGCAGGATCTTTGATTATTCCATTGTAACAGTTTCTGCCATTTCTTTCAGTCATTTGTAGAAGAGGAAAGTTTTATTTTAATTTAACTGTCATGAACTAAAAGTCATGTCTTAGCCAGAAAGTTAGAAACTTAAAAATATGTAATTGTATATTTTTATCAGTAATTTTTAAAACGTTTAACAGTGTTTCTGGTAAGTATTCATTCCCTTGTCCTAATTTATATTAAAATATTTAAGAATTATTATTAATGTAAAATTATTTGAGATAATTTTTACTTGTTTTTAAATTTTCACTCATTCTTTTAATATGCAGTCTGAATATTAAAAACTTAATTCTAATAATTTTACTGGTTTCTAAACCATGATCACACAATATGCTATGAAAGCTACTATTTATTTAAAGAAAAGAACTACTTTTAGGGGTGTGAGAAAGTGAGGAATCTGACATAGTTGGGTTTATATACTGACCTTCATTATCTGTCATTTTTCAAAAAATTTTTTAATCTTTTGAGTTCTTTTTTATATATAAAAAGGAGAGAATAATAACAAACTCACAAGGTTGTTATGAAGGTTAAGTGAGATAATGATTTAAGTAGCATAGTGCCGAACACAAAGTAGGCCACTCAGTAGTTCTTTACCCGCTGTGTTAAGCACTATACCGAGCAGTTTGGGGAAGTCAAAGGGAGAATCACATAGTCCCTGCTGTCAGTAGTTTTATTCACAAGGTAACTAGGGAGCAGTTGCATGTAGCCTCATCTGTTTGCCATGGTGTGTTTTATAGCACTTTCTTTGTGTGCTGTGCTGTGAAAAAGGTTGGGAAGCAAGGTATAGACAAGTACAGCAGGAGGAGTAATCAAAGTAATTTCACTGTAATCATTAACCTAGAGCAAGTGGCATATAGAATTTAGACTGACATTAGGGTCACAGTTACAGGAGAGGAAGGTTCCAGGTTGATATAATTAAATAACTAAAGGCACAGAGGTAGAACTGTCGGATGGAATGAGGGGTTAAAGAGAAAGGATTTATAGTGAGAGAGTAGTAGGTTAGGGCATGATTATGGAGGGATCATTAATAATATTGATAAGTTAGAAAGTAGAATTAATATGCCTTGTTATAAATCACCTTTTAAAAATCAAAAGTGGACTTTTTGTTGGAAAATTAAATTGTGGGTATTGCCACAAACTGTGAGAAGTTTGCCTCTTTTCCTCTGATTCTACAAAGTAGCTAAGTTTGTCTTTGAATTGGTGAACATAGTGCCTAGATAAAATTTCTTGAATTATTCTTTCTTGATTAATACATTTGGGAATTATAGTGACATTGTTAGGTCATTTCAAAACTTTTTGATTTTATCATGGTATTTTCCTGGCAAGAATATGGGCTTTGGATGCTTGAATATTATACTTAAGCTGTATGTCTTTTTCATTTTAAATACTTTCATTTTAAATACTTAAGTTTCATGCTGGCATCATTTAAATGATTTTAAGTCTTAAAATACCATTTTGTACATGTGATAGATTGCATTGTATCCATTCCTATAAATGTAGATAACTATAATAGAAAAATATTCACAGTTAGTGAAATTTCTTTATACTACTTTTGAGTAAAATTTTAAATTTTTTAGTTTGACTTATGGAAGATTAAATGTAAATTATGAATACTTGTTTTTAATGTTATTATAAATTTGTTCCTTGGTCAAAGAAAATTTTAAAAAATTATGATATAAGAGCCAAGAGAAATTGACAGTGCTAGTGATTATGTTTTCCTTTATTTCAGGCAATATTTGATCTTTCACCACAGCAAAAAGAGTGGCAGAGGTAATAAGTAAACAAAGTATTGTGGTCCATAGAAATTAGATCATGCTTTGTCTATTTTGTCTACTGTATATTATTCATAGATTAATATATTTATCTAGGCATTTCTTTGGATGAAATATTAGCAGAATATAGTATATAATATAATCTTTACACTTTCAAAGATTTTATCAGATCTTAGGAAAGTCATATAATCTTTAATGCACTTTGAATCATAAATACATTTTAGTTTTCATTTAAAATTGTATTAACTATTTAAAAAATTTTAAAAGCAATATATGATCAAATTTGAATATAAAGGATATAAAGTGAAAGTAAAAGCCTTCTCATCATTCTCTAAACCTAGTGCCACTAGCTGGTGGTAATAACCAGAGTTAAATTTCTTGTGTAGCCTGCTAGAAATACTCTGTGTATAATTTTCTACATGTTTCCATATTTGCTTATGTTATTTTTTTCCTAATACAAATGGGTTCATTCTGTACATTTGTTTTATAACTTTGTTTTTCCAACCTAACCTTATATTTTGCACATCTTCCCACTTAAGTACATACAGTGGTACCTTTTATGGATAAGCTATAATTTATTTAATTGGATACTTATCGATGGGCATTTAGATTGCTTGCAAAGATTCTAATATCAATGCTCAGTGAAAATTCTTGAATCTAATTTCTTATGTGAATGTGTATATATATATATACATATATACTTGTAAACACACTCACATGTATGTACATATACACATACATATGTGTATACATATATATAGTGAATATATGTATATAAAGTTTCTAGAAAAGAAATTTATCTTTTAGAGTATATTTAATGTTTTGATAAGTTCTCATGACAAGGAAGAAAATTTGTAATGGTGAGGTAGGTGGTGGTTGTTAACTAAACTTATGGTGGTAATCATTTCACATATATACATCTGTCAAATCATATGTTTATACCTTAGTCTTATACAATGTTATATATTAGTAAAACTGGAAAAAAATTTTGATAGATAATGCCAAACATCTTCCCCAAATAGTTTCATTTATATTCCAAAGCTATCAGTATGTGAGAGTACTTGTTTCTATACAACCTCACCAACAGTGGGTATAACCAGACTTTTTTTATTTTTGCCTATTTGATCGGTGAAAACTGGTATTGTACTTGTTTTAGTTAGCATTTCTTTGTAAATCAGTTGAATATCTGTGGATTATTTTTTTCCCATTTGTATTTTTGTGTGTGTGAAACTGATTGCTCATGCCATATGCCCATTTTGCTTGGTTGTTTTCTTAATAACTTTAAATAATTTTTTGGTTTTTTTGTTTTGTTTTGTTTGTCTTTTGGCTGCATTGGGTCTTTGTTGCTACGCAAGGGCTTTCTCTAGTTGTGGCGAGCGGGGTGGGGGGGGGGGGGGGGTTCGTTGCTGCATGTGGGCTGTCTCTAGTTGCGGCGAGCAGGGCTGCTCTTCATTGCGGTGCTGGGCTTCTCATTGCAGTGGCTTCTCTTGTTGCGGAGCACGGGCTCTAGGCACACGGGCTTCAGTAGCCGTGGCTCGTGGGCTCTAGAGTGGAGCGCAGGCTCAGTAGTTGTGGCACACAGGCTTAGTTGCTCCGCGGCATATGAGATCTTCTTGGACCAGGGCTCAAACCCATGTCCCCTGCATTGGCAGGTGGATTCTTAACCACTGCACCACCAGGGAAGCCCAATTTTTTGTATATTAAAGAAATTAGTTCTTTGTTTTAAATAGTCACCCCATCCCCACTCTTTTCTTTCTTTTTGTTTTCTAGACTGTGTCTTATGCTTAAAAAGGCATTACCTAATTTAAGATTATTACAAAAAAATTTTTTTACCCATTTTTTTTTTTTTCTTTTTCTTTCTAGTCCCTAAGTACATTTCAAAGGCCTTTCTCTTTTAATTTCTACTTTCACCATTTGGAGAGCTTTTAAAATTAAAGTTGAAACGAACGTATTGAACAAAATAACTGAATATTAGGTGTCTCTGGGCTTCCATCGCTTTTAGTAGAGAGCCATCCAGAGACAAAATACATTACTTTATTCCAGAAATGTTAAAGTGAGAAGTCTCCTTTCATCTAGAATTTTATTTAGTGTTCAAGACTAGTAGTAAGTGAGAGAAGAGATTGTGTTTTTACTGTTAAAATGATAGACTTTTTCCATCGTAGTAGAATTTTCTACATCCTTTTATATATGGAATATAAACTTGGGTATTTATTGGTATATTTGAGGCAGAAGTTATACACGTACACACACACACACACACACACACACACACACACACACACACACAGAGTTTAAGGGAATGAATGCCTCCTGCCTGACCACGTGAGCCGAACATCAGCCTTCTCTTGCCTTTAGATTTGAACAGAAATATTGGCTCTTCTTGGGTCTCGGGCCTGCCAGCTTTCAGACTGGAAATCACACAATCACCTCTTCTAGTTTCCAGGCCTTTGGATCTGACGAGACACATTATCAGCTCTCCCGGTCTCCAGCCTGCCGACTGCAGATCGAGGTCCCTAGATCAGCTTCCATAATTGTTTGGGGCAGCTCCTTATAATAAATCTCTTTCTCTCTCCCTTAAGTATATACGCACACACACACACACACACACACACACACACACACACACACACACACACACACACACACAGAGTTTGGTGTCATCAACCTCTTTTCCCACTGCCCAGCACTAAAAGTTAAACTCTGGAAACAGAAGACACACATACAGCATACAGTTTGGTGTCATCAACCTCTTTTCCCACTGCCCAGCACTAAAAGTTAAACTCTGGAAACAGAAGACACACATACAGCATACGGTTTGGTGTCATCAACCTCTTTTCCCACTGACCAAGCAATAAAAGTTTGAACACTGGAAATACAAGACATGCAAAAATATGAAGCTTTCAATTTCTGTTAGCATTAGATCTAAAGATTTTAAGTCTTTGTACATGTAAATCTGAAGATGGGATCTGGCCTCTTGAAGCTTCCTAGATTATCATGTTCTGCTTCTAAACAAATATTCTTGAATGGACTAGAGATGCCTAAGACCTAACAACCTGAATAATGTGCATACCAAAACGTTCTTTACCTGTAGAATTTGCTAAAAGATATTTAAGTTGTCTTTCAATTGTTCTGCTTTCTTAAAATATTTAGGATCCCAATTAATCTCTTTCCTTTAGTAAAAGGAAATCTCAAAGCCTAGACATAGCCTTCCTGATTACTGTTTTTTATTTATACTAAATTTACAGTATAAAAATGACTTTTTATTTTAAATAGGCCTGTTACCAGTGTTCTTAGTGGGTGGTGCATATGTATTTTATCTTTATCTCTCGCTTGCACTTCTAAAAAATGTTTATTATATCATTATGATGGGATGTGAAATATATTCTCATTTACATTTGCTTCTTCTTTAAGTTCCTATATTTGTTAATAATTTTTCCAAGTTATTTATGTGTGTGTATGTATGTGTATATATATTTTAAAGACTTTTTAAGAGTATTTTTAGGTTTACAGCAAAACTGAGTGAAAAGTACAGAGTACCCAAATATATCCCCTGCCCCCACCCGTGTACCGCCTCCATTGTTATCAATACCTCACACCAGAGTAGTACATTCCTTACAATCTATGCACCTACATGAACACATCATTATTGCCCAGAGTCCATAGTTTACGTTAGAGTTCACTCTTGGAGATGTACACTCTGTGAGTTTTAACAAATCCATAATGACATGTACTCACCATTACAGTACCTGTAGTTTTACTGCCCTGAAAATTCCCGGTTTTGTCTATTCATCCCTCCTTTCCCTCTGGGTGTAAATTTTGTACTTGCTGAGTTTGAACTGTGATACAGGTGACTTTGGATGTTAGTTATATAAAGATATAGATTAAAGGATATAAAATAGAATTATATCTAAAGATACAAAGTTATTGTTGAAAATGTTAGAAATATTAGAGAGAAGAAATACTTTTATTCTTGGTTTTGTTCTTCAGAATAAGTAATTTCATGAGTTATGTAAATGTAACAATTTTGTAAAAAAAAAAATCTTCAAGCAACTAATGTGTTTGTAGTGGCGAAGTATATTTAAAAAGAAAATCTAAGCATGAGTTCTCAAATGAATACTTTGTTCTCTATAATCCTATACCTTATATGCTGATGTTCTTTTTAAAAATTATAGGTAGAATATAATAGTTCGTTTAGAATGGTCTTGTCATAGGATAAAGTTCAGGTTTCTTTGGAAAAGGCAGGCACTAGGTGATACTAAATGTCACTGTGGCCTGGTTTGTAATGAGAATTGGATGCTCCTGTGTGGATTTAACCCCCAGTAATCTGCCCCTTTAAGTCTATCACATCTATTATGTGGCCCCTTATTTGTCTCATTCTTTGTATCTGTAACACTTTATTCAGTGCCCGACAAAAACTAAGAATTTTGTTATTGCTGCGTGCATGCATGAAAGATGAATTTAGATATTCAGGTGAACAGAAGTTCTTTCTTGGTGACCCTGATTCCACCAATAATGGACATGTAATTAGTGTCCACACATTCATTACTGATGGAATTAGACAGACTTAAGGACCCCAGCTGTTATACCTCTAGCCATACTCCCTCACTTTTCCTGCTTTCAAGGAAATGACCAAAGAATACTTGGGACTTTATTTTAGAATAAAGTTATGTAATAATAAATGTATGGCTTAGCTACCTGTGTTATTTTTAAAATAGCGTTGGCTTTCTCTGTGTGTCTTACCGTATTTGTTAACTATTGCTTGTTTTTGTATTTAGGATGCTACAGCTGATTCAGAGTAGACTGCAAGAAGAACATTCACTTCAAGATGTGATATTTAAAAGTGCTTTTAAAAGTGCATCAACAGCACTTCCACCAAGGTGGGAGATTTTGTGAGACTATTTATTAACAATTTATTGGGGCTTCCCTGGTGGCGCAGTGTTGAGAGTCCGCCTGCCGATGCAGGGGACATGGGTTCGTGCCCTGGTCCGGGAAGATCCCACGTGCCGCGGAGCGGCTGGGCCCGTGAGCCATGGCCACTGAGCCTGCACGTCCGGAGCCTGTGTTCCGCAACGGGAGAAGCCCCAACAGTGAGAGGCCCACGTACCACAAAAAAAAAAAAAAAGAAAAGAAAAAAAGAATTTATTGTGACATAATTTTAGTATTGGTTTACTCCTCTGAATCTTATATTTCTTAGAGAAAATGTAATCATTCTTTATGATGAGATGTCTTTTTTTTTTTTTTTGGCCGCACCGTGCGGCGTATGGGATCTTAGTTCCCCAACCAGGGATTGAACCCGCGCCCCCTGCAGTGGAAGCGTGGAATCTTAACCACTGGACCGCCAGGGAAGTCTCAAGATGTCTTTTTTACTCTTAAATTTATGGCCTATGATACTGATCAGGATTATCCCAAATATTATTTTCATTTTTATGTGTGTATGGTATACCTTCATATAAAATTGTACTAGGTTTTAAGAACAAATTAATTTCATTTACCATTATGAAGATGTATAAACTTTTGTTAGGAATTTCATGTTTTTATTTCACTTTTTGTCTCTTTTATAGATTAGAAGAGCTGATATTTGGAAATGCTATAATCACGAAAATGATCATTTAAATTTAAAACTATACAGAGGTTTTACATTTGCTTAGGAAGAAAATGTTATTGTCTATTTGGAGTTAAGTGGCATGCCCTTCCCTTACTCATTCTTTTTCCCAACGCTTCCTGTCCCCTAAAGTACCAGAAACATGATAAAAGCATGTCTTTGTTGGACTAGTAATTCTTTACTTTTAATTTTTCTTCTCTCATTAGACTTAGTCCTCTGGTTAAATTTGAATGACCTTGAAATTTTATATTTGTGTAAATAATATATATATATAATAATTATATAATTTTTTTCATTTTGTAGATGTTTTTTAATAAAAGTGTAGACTTCAAAAAACTGCTATTCTACTTTTGACATTTAGAACATTATCTAAAAATTGATCTTTAGGGATTTTTTTTTTCCCATCTGTAAAATTTTCTCACCAGAAATATGGTGACTATATTGAATACGCTGTAAGTAATTCAAATGTATCTTGTTGTAACAGGGAAGATGATTCATCACAGCCTCCAGATGCTTGCAGAATTCGTGGTCATCTATATGTCAATAAAGTAGCAGGGAATTTTCACATAACTGTGGGCAAGTATGTTCTTTTCACTTACTGAAAATACTTTAAACAAGTTGGCAGTTTGGTTAAAAGTAAATTCTTTGTTAATCAAATAATATATAACTAACCACTAGAGAACTCTTAAAATGTATATTTTTTATGTCTTCAGCCTTCAACCTCAGGATAGAGAAGATTACTAACTTTAAAAACTACTGCTTCAAAACAAAAGAAAAATAGTCATGTCATATTTCATATATTAAAGTATATAAGCTGTAGGTAAATATGAATTAAAACCTTCAGCTTGCCAAGTTTTAGTAGCCAGAAAGCTCTTACCTAGACATTTCATTAATTTGTTCATTTTGTTGTATATTAGGTTTTTGTTTTGTTTTTCCTTTTGGTGATCCTCATCAAAATATAATCCCTGACCAGTACGAGACAAGTATTTTGATGTAGTTAGAAATATGTCTGGGATAAAGTTAAATTGGGTAAATGTTAAGGAAAAATATCAGACCACCTGCCTTCATGAGCAGAACCCAGCACAGAAACTGTCATATAATAAACACTTGGTAAATTCCTGAATGAATAAATAGATTCTCTGATTATCTCCTCTCTCTTTCTCTGCTTTTCTCCTTCACTTCCTTCCTTCCATCTAGACTTGCAAAGCTGAACAATTCTTCATTGCAAAAGAAGAGTATTTTTTGAGTACTTGCTATGTGCAAAGTACCATGGTAGATACTAAAGATGAAGCAGTGAAAAACAGAGAAAGGGTGTTTGCCCTTATGGTGCTGACATTCTGTGAGAGAATCTGAATTTTAAACAGTGAATTACACTAATTATTTAATTATAGTTGTATTGAAGTTGTAAAGGAAAACTATGACTGATAAGAAACTATATAACAAGGTACCTGACCTACTCTGCAAGTCAGTGGAGGCTTTATTGAGGGAAACCTTTGAACACTAATGGATGGTTAGGAATTTTATATATAAAAGGAGAGAATGGCATCTAGACTGAGGGAAAGGCCATAAAGCAGGACAGAGCATGGCTGGAGATTTTTTAAATATATAGAGACAGCATTAGACTTCTATGCAAAATTATTTCAGTGTTTACAGTGATCAGATCAAATCAGGCATTTGCTTTGTCTTTGTTTTGTTTTTTTGGCCGTGCCACATGGGTTGTGAGATCTTACTTCCTCAACCAGGGGTTAAACCCGGGCCCTCGGCAGTGAAAGTGCTGAGTCCTAACCACTGGGCTGCCAGGGAATTCCCTGCTTTGTCTTTGTTATCCCACTCTTCTTAACATTCATGTTTTGTTGTTTTGTTACTGTTGCCAGGGCCTATTCTCTCCATCCCCAACCTGTAGATGGGAACCTTAGAATTTCTTGGTATCATATAGTCAACAAATAATAGTTGGCTCAAAGAAATTTAGAAGGTTTTATTTGCACTTCTGGATAAAAACAATATCCTACTCCAAAACTAACTGAAAGAGGGAAACGTTGACAAATATTGGAAGAACTTCTATATTTTGGCCTTTGTTCTCAATTTCACTTACCTCTCCATGTGATAACTCATATTATCAATAAGAGAGGCCAAATGGAAAAGCATTTGGTTTGTATCCTGTCCTTATCTTATCTGGGATTTTGAAAATAGGGAATGTCAACTCTAAACCCCAGTTAAGCAAAATGTTATCTCCCAGCAAAAATACCTGGATTCCAAAAAAGTACTCAATTACTACTATTATAATTTGAATTTCATTAATAAGTTTGTAAAAATTTGTTTTCTGTCTTGTTATGTAACTACATAATATCTTCAGTTTTGCATCTTGGCCCACAAAACCTAAAATATTTACTGTCTGACTCTTTACAGAAAACGTTTGCCAACCCCCAGTTTATTGCATTACTGAGATGAGATTTACCTACTTAAATCATGGGCCAAGTATGTTGTTATATTATTTTATACTAAGAAAATTATATAACTTAGGAAAGATCCCCTTTATGATTTTAATTAGTTATGTATTTAAATGTTATTACTTTAATCTTTTTTTCCTCCTTTCAGGGCAATTCCACATCCCCGAGGTCATGCACACCTGGCAGCACTTGTCAACCACGACTGTAAGCAGTTTCTGAAATTTCTTTCTGTGAAGATGTCCTTGCAAAAAAAGTGTGTTTTTTAATTTTTAGTGCAGGTGCGAGGTAGGGCTTTGGAAGTGGGGTATGCCGAAAGAAGATATCTGAAGGAGAAAATAAATGATCTAACTTATTGACTAATCCATTTTCTCTTGTCTTTAAGCTACCTATATTTCTTTTTAGCCATAGCTCAGAAGTTGCTGAGGTAGGGAGAAGCACCCTTGGTGTGCTTTATATCACTTAGTACACATTTCTGCTAATTTTTTTTTTTCTGATAGTTTTTACAGATAGTGAAGAGAATATATTTGAAACTTGTTTAAGTATGTAAATTTAAATATGGACATTTACACACATATATAAAGTATTCAGGTTAGTTTTGTGTAATGATTATCATAAAACTTAGTTTTTAAAGTCTCCTTTAGACAACAAAAACAAGTAATAAATTCCATAAAAAACAAGTTTAGTTACATAGATGTGCTAAAGCAATAGTGTATATTAAAAATATATCTGATCAGTTTCATGGACATCATCTCAGTTCTTCTAACACAATCCTGTTTCTATATGATGACTTGGACTAGAAAAGACTTATTTTTTTGTTTATCAGAATTAGATGTCATATTATTTCTTAGATATTAATTTGTATATAATTATGAAATTTGCGATATAGCATTTTATCAGAATGTGTTTACCTCTATACATATGATTCCCACATATTTGCATGCATTTTTCTTAAAATAATGTTTTTAATACTATATTATTATACCAGCAGATTTTAGATATTTTCATTTGAGAATAGGTAAGAATGTGAACTAATCTGTAACATGTAGTTTTGAATAATTTAATTTCTCTACTTAATTTTTTTTTTTTTTTTTTTTTTCCTCTTAGCTT
>NW_020176571.1:23431650-23458506 GCF_003031525.2 Neophocaena asiaeorientalis asiaeorientalis | reverse complement strand
CTTAGCTTACAATTTTTCTCATAGAATAGATCATTTGTCTTTTGGAGAGCTTGTTCCAGGAATTATTAATCCTTTAGATGGAACTGAAAAGATTGCATTCGATCGTAAGTATTTAATAATTACTGTTGGAATTTGCTTGTAAGCAAATAGTTCTTATAACTTTGATATTAATACATTTTAAATAAACCTCTTCCTTAACCCCCTTGTAACAGATAAACGGATAAATCTTGAAGTGGTTTAAATGGCTGATCATCTTTAAGTGGAGATGTGTGTAAGAGAATTTGTTCTAGTAGTGGATGAATTTTAAATGGTAAAAAATGAGCCATGGAACAGAATAAGAAATTAGTCAGAAGTAGTCAGGAGAAGGAGTAGAATTTAAAGGCTCTCTAAGTATGTGAAAGGTTAATGTGTTAAGAGGGCATAACTGCTTTTCCATGTTCAACAAAGAAAGAATAAGAACAAAAGAAAGTTTGAACATTATAAGAAAAATTTTCTTCTTTGTGTAGGTTCAAAGTTCTAAAATCTATACTATATTTACCATATCAGAAACCTCTCTAGAGAATTTTACAAACATCAGAAACCTAGAGTTCTTCTAGAATGGTTTGGTATTAACACAGTCAGAAGTAGTACAGATACCTTTTATTACTGTTTGTTTTAACCATCTATTCCATTTAAAATATCAGTTTATGCAAATATGGATGGATTATTAAGGAAATAAAAGGTTTTTTTGGTTTCTCATGTTTGTTTTTTGAAGATTTTTGGTTGCCTTTCTTCTTAAATAGTCATATTATATGCCTTAAGGACGTCTAAAGCTTCCTGTGCCACTAGGAATTCTAGCCTTTGCCAAACTGTAATTAAGGATTTCATTTTTTATTAATTCAAATAGATTTATTAATGTTCTTTTCGGTATTTTACTCTTTTAGCATAGTGTTGTAATCAGATACATTAAACATGTTTTATTTAGAATTCATGAGTATTTTATGTTTATGTGGGAATGTTTCACTCAAGGAAGCTTGAGAGTACTAAATTTGGAAATGTGTGAGTAGAAACATTCTGAGAATTACAAGCTTTGTTCTGTGTATTCTCATCTTTAAGTATGTGTTCATTCTACACCAAAATACATTAAATATTACAAGAGATGCACAATTGAAAACATGTTGGTTAATACTTTGTTTCAAGATGCTGAAATGAACTATACATTTTTGTAAAGAAGCAGATCTAAATATGAACAGATTAATTTTCAAAAGGCTCTTTAAATTTACATGTTCAGGAAGACTAAGAGGTGTTTAGAATTATTTTATAAAATGGCATGAGATGAATGTCAGTAGGTTATTCAAAGCTTTAAAGCAGGTATACTCTTCTCCTTCCTAATATATGTTCTATTGGGCCTCTTTTTCGATAAAGAAAAAATTCAGCATTACAGATCTGTTGGATTCAGGTAACTACCCTCTCCTTCATGTGGGAATTTTGAGGGGATTACTTAGCAGTGATATGTTTAATGCTGTGCAGATTTGGACAGACCTATAACCTTTGGAACAATTTGTGGCTTGCAACAAAATCTAATGCAAGAGCATTTTCCCCCTGCCTGGCCATTAAGTTATCTAACAGACTTATATATTAGACAAATAGGTCTTCAGCAGTTCTCTCTCCATAGCTTAAAAGGTTTCCAATTTTCCCTGTCAACGTTATTTGACCTGCTTTGGCTACTGTTCATTGCATTGGACTTCATTCCGCACGTGGTGAGATTTCCTTTGTCTCTCATTTTTTTCCCTCAAGTCTAATTATCCCACCCATGTGTACAGCATTGGTTATAACCTCACCACTCTCAATTTCATCTTCTTTTTCATAAATACTTCATACTTGAACACCTTCTTCTCCGCTCATTTTTAGCTTATTTTTGTTTATGACGTAATAGAGATATTTGTAAAACACCTCAAAAATAAGCACAGATTGAGCAGTTCACTTTACATCAGAGAACAACTCAAAGGATGAAAGATCGTCCACAATTGATAAGCCATTTATTGGTGGTGGACAAAGTTGACACACTTTTGCTCTAACATTATGTGTGGTAATATTTAGGATTTAAGTTGAAATTAATAATAGAACTGGCCAAAAACTGTTTTATGTTTTTGAAAGTTATAGTGGTACAAGTGGTAGTTATAGTGGTAGGTGAAATAAGAAATGCTGAAGTTGAAACAGGCTTTGCTTTATTTTGTTAGAAACTTGTTTAATGTTAGTGTTGAAGAGACCATTAGTCTTACCTCTCCCTTCTATCTACAATTTTAACTTTCCCTCTCCTATTCTGAATTACAGTGAGATAAGAGACAGAGAAATTGAACTGATGGAAATAAAAATAAAAATTAATTCACGCTAGACACATGAAAGTACATACTGTATACCTCCATTTATATGCAATTCTAGAATAAGCAAAATGAGTCTGTAACAATAGAAGGTAGATTAGTGGTTGGCCTAGGACCAGAGGTAGAAGGGATTGACTGAAAAGGGGTTCAAAGGAACTCTTTGGGGTGATTAAAATGTTTTATATTTTGATAGTGGTGGTGATTGTATGGATAAAAACATTTGTTAAAATTTATCAAACCATACATTTAAAACTTATATATTTTATTCACATACTCAGTTATCATAGACAGTTATCACCATGTGACGTGAAGTACATCGCAAATGTAATGAGGCCCTATTCACTTAACCTAGCTGAAACTATAGATAGATATGTCTAGTTCTAAATTTTCTAGAATGTAGACCTAGAGAATTAACATGTTTTGTATTATGTGAACTGTTAATTGTTTAAAATTAATTAATAATTAGTAATATACTGGTGTTTATGACTTGTATTAAACCTATAAATGCCTAATGACTATATAAATATGATCATTTTGATTACGTAGTAACCCCAGGCCATCATTGAGTAGTTTCTTTGCTTATTTTCCTACTGTAGAATTGATTCTTTGTATTTATCCAAAGGCTACATTTTGGTTTATATATCCAATAGCTAATTCAGTTTTGGTTTATTTATTTCTGTTCAGATATTAGTAGAAACTGAAAATGTGTCTTGTGGTGGTTATCCTATTATAACTTTATTTTTATTAGTTTCTGTACTATAAAGAAATGCTTTTATTTTCCATATTTTATAAAAGGATGATAATGATTATAAAAGATATCTAACTAGATAACTAGCTCATCTTTTTTGACATCTTCTAATAGATGTGTGTGGGTGACTATTTTATGCTTACTGAGAACTTGTTTTACCAAATGTGAATATATTGCTTTCATTGATTCTTTTATAATATTTTTTTGTTAGACATTAAGTTATAAGTAGCATTAAATTTCAGATTAGATGTATTTAATAGAAGGCTGATGTATTTGGCAGTAGTTTCATTGCTACTGGATTGATGAAAAAAACCTACATTTTGTTTTTATTCTAGACAACCAGATGTTCCAATATTTTATTACAATCGTGCCAACAAAACTACATACATATAAAATTTCAGCAGACACCCATCAGTTTTCTGTGACAGAAAGGGTAAGTTGAATCCAACTGGTAAAATTATTTTTTTAAAGCATTTTATAGTCCCGCTACAAGATTAGTTTGGAGTTTCAGGTAATGCCTTTCCCCATTTAAAATTTGAAATGCATTGACATTTTATTTTAAGTCAATAAAATATCAGAAATGGGTATTAAGTATGTTTTAGAGTAAGAAAAGAAGTAGATTTTAAAAATCTGGAATGTTTTCCATTCAATTAGTAACAAATTATTAAGCTATGATATTAATTATTTTACTCTTAATATCTTAATACTTGTTTTCCCATGTACTGGTATAAGCCGTTTTTTTTAATCTGCCAGCAGATTTTCTGATTTCTCTGTTATTTATTTTTTACTTAATGTATCTACCCTGGGACACGCATGGTTATTGTGACTCAGATAGCAGATTTAGAGAGTTTGCCTTCCTAATTTAGGGCTTCATATTCATCTAATTGAGAGGACAGACGTTCTGCAACCTTAGGGTGGAGTGGCCTTATAAGTAAATATTGATAATGAGAAACAGAATTTTGGAATTGGGCAGTTTAACAGATTTCTCACTTACTCTGGGACCATGTTTTCTTTCATTCTTTTTGTTGTTAATTTTTTATTTTTATAAGCTATGTTTTCTTATTGTGTTCAAGAATGGTGAATATTCAAATACTAGTATCCAGAAGAATTCCAGAATTTAAGTGCTTTTAAAAATTTGCTTTCGGGCTTCCCTGGTGGCGCAGTGGTTGAGAGTCCGCCTGCCGATGCAGGGGACACGGGTTCGTGCCCCGGTCCGGGAGGATCCCACGTGCCGTGGAACGGCTGGGCCCGTGAGCCATGGCCGCTGAGCCTGCGCGTCCGGAGCCTGTGCTCCGCAACGGGAGAGGCCACAGCAGTGAGAGGCCTGCGTACCGCAAAAAAAATAAAATAAAATTTGCTTTCCTCCATATGAAATTTTCCTTTGATAGTCTTATAACTTATGTTGACTGTGTCCTCAGTAATTGTAGAGTTTTCCTTATTCTTGGGAAACTAAATACTAAAGTTTTTAGGGGTGAAGTGTCATGTGTTTATAACTTTTCAAATGGTTCAGGAGGAAGAATCAAGTATGTGTAACTCCGTGTGTGTGTGTGTGCGCGTGCGCACGCTCACATGCAGAGAGAAAGAGAAACTAGGTAAAGTGTCTACAAGTACATATTGTGCTCTTTAGCATTTCTCTATGGGTGGGGAGATAACCATTTCTCACTAAGGTTGGCAACACCTGAAGGTCAGGCAGTCTACACAGCAGCACGACTTTGGGGAAAACAGGCATGCATACATTGCTAAGGAAGTGCAAAATGGCATAGTCTCTTGGAAGGGAGTTTGGCAATATCTGCAAAATGACATATGCATTTACCTTTTGACCCAGCAATCCCACTTCTAGAAATTAAATCCAAAGATACGGTGGAAAAAAAGTGATGTTGTATATGAGATTATTCGTTTTGTTACTTGTAATGACAGAAGACTGGAAGCAACCCAAGTGATACATTGACACAATGGAGGAACATGCAACTTTAAAAAAAAGAGAGAGAAAGATATCTATATACTGATACGAAATTATCTCCAGGATGTATTTTAAATAACAAAAATAAATAAACAAGAAAAAAAAAAAGAATCCCAGAGCATTTGACCTTTGTGGGGTGTGTTAGTACTGATAGGGCAACTACAGTGGTTGTATTTCACTTTAAAAAAAAAAGGAGTAACTGGAGTTGGTAGAGTGGAGGTTGAGAAGGACAGGGCTGACCTTCATTGGTCCTAGACCAAAAGTGAATCATTATGAGTCTTTTGTTATGTAGACACCGTGATCCCTAAAACGATATCCACTCACATAGGTGATGACAATATATTTATAACTTTGGCAAAATATTGAACTTATCAGAACTTAAAGATGAAGTCACTTTATATTGGAAACTTGATCAATGGCTTATAAGGCTCTGTTGTGCTAATAGGCAAAGAGGTTTTGTAATGCCCACATGAAATTGTTTTAATTTCCCACGTTACTTGTCTTCCTAAAGCTTGCAGTTTAGTTACAGCTTAGTAAAAACAGGTAGGGCCTGACACAAAAATCATAGCAAAGCACTGTGGTAGCATAGTTGTTTCATGCTATAATAGAAATTTATTAGAAATTTGCAAACTTGAGTTTTGAAGTGTAAACAGAATGGAATGAAACAATATATTGTCACTCAGTGTGCACACTGTGGTAGGTTTATAATTTTAGTTATGCTCCTTTCAAGAAAAATTTCCTTTAAAAACTGAACCAGTAGCTCAGATATTGATATCTTTCAAATTAATGTATTATGTTTTCTTCCTGTACTCCATCTCATATAGTTTAAAATGAACAACAGTGATTGAAATTGGTTTTAAATCTTATCATTCAAATGACAGGAAGTAGATAGAATTATTTTGTAAATTCTTAGCAAAGAAATAATACAAAAAGTATGTCAAAATAGGAATGTAGTTTTCATTGATTTGGTCAATGAAGAATGTGCCATATAAACTCTTCAGTTTAGTAGAAACCTTGTAGTATGTAAAGTGACCTTTTTGAGAAAACAGTAAAAAATGATTCTGTTCTTTTGATTGCTTCAAAAGCTAACCATACAAAGAATACAGAATAATTTGCTTATTTCTGGAGAGCTTGGTCTAGTAGGACAATTCATAAAGAGATTTGGATGTCCCTCTTGTTCAGGAGGGCTGGAGGGCTTCATATTGACTGTATACAAGTAACCTAATGATGTGAATCCTATTTGTCTCTTCCTCCTCTCTCTTCCCTTCCTTTTGCCTTTCTTTAGGAACGTGTCATTAACCATGCTGCAGGCAGCCATGGAGTCTCTGGGATTTTTATGAAATATGATCTCAGCTCTCTTATGGTGACAGTTACTGAGGAGCATATGCCATTCTGGCAGTTTTTTGTAAGGCTTTGTGGTATTGTTGGAGGAATCTTTTCAACAACAGGTTAAGATTCATTCCTTTTTTTGTCTAATTTCTAAAAGTTCTAACATTAAAAATCAAGATGCTTTTACTTAAAAGGGGAAAGAAATATACACATTCTCATGTTTTGATACTTAAAGAACTTTTTCTTTAAGATTTAATTTCAAACCTCAAAAATTGTATTGATTAAGCGTTACACATAACTAAGTTCACTGCATTCAGTGATTTACAGGAGATTACTTAGTGTGCTAGAGAGAGCCTAGGATTGGACCCAAGTTCTGTCATTTACATGGTGATAGCTTTGTGGAGGTCACCTAAATTTTCTGAAATTGTTTTCTCTATATAAACATGAGAATAATAATATCTAACTTGCAAGTGTGTTATAGGATTAGATGAGAAAATGCCTAGAAATAGTAGATACTTTGAATGTAAATTTTCTTTTTCAATTAAGGTATTTTTAACTGTACACAATGTAAAATTGTATTTTATGGTATGTTGAACTATGAAATATGTGAAACCAAATTTTTAGTCAGTAATGTTTTTATGACTTTTGGTCTTTTCGCCGTAAAATTATGGGATTCTCTCAAAGATAACTTGCAGAATTGTAATTGTGAAAATTTGAGAGTTGAGTATAATAGATAAGGAAACAGTTCCTTTTTTATCCTAACCTCTATTTAATATTACATGAAGTTTATATAGTTTGAATTATATTTTTAAAATGGATGAATAGCTTTTATGAAAGTTTTTATCACTGCTTTATTTAGATTCATTTAAATTTATGGTGCTAGTAGTATTTATTTTTCAAAATTGTGTAGGTGTGAGACATATTAAGCACCTTTGAAAAGATTGCTTTGTCAAGGTCATGAATTATGGCTTTGTGATTTTGAAAAGAAATTCATTTATTTTAAAATTCAATTGTCTTGATAGTTTTGACTGTGGAAGTGAATAAAGCAAACTGTTTCCTTCCTTATCTATTCCTTTATAATAGTTTTTTATTCTTACTTACAAAATTAGGAAATGAATAACTTAGGAAGAAATTTCATTAAAAGCATAATTTAATTAAAAACATAAACTTATTTTTTATTACAGGCATGTTACATGGAATTGGAAAATTTATAGTCGAAATAATTTACTGTCGTTTCAGACTTGGAGCCTACAAACCCGTCAGTTCTGTAAGTGGTGTAGTATAAATGGTGCTGATCTCTAAGTCATAGTATCATTGTTAAATCTAAATAGTAGCTCTTGGCGCCCAGAAAGAAATTGCCCAAAATAAAGTGTTGTGTTTAGAGGAAATAGTGTAAGGAATAAAACTAATGCTTCGGTCTTTTTATTCCTCCCTAGGTTCCCTTTGAAGATGGCCACACAGACAACCACTTACCTCTTTTAGAAAATAATACACATTAGCACCTCCCAAGTAAAGGAGAAAAACTTTTTGTCTGAGATGTAAAACCTTTTTAATAATAAAATATTGTGCAATATATTCAAAGAAAAGAAAATATGAATGAGAAGCAAGAATCACCCTAGGGGAAAAAAAAAAAGAAAAGAACCCAAACTGAAATCCTATGTGTGTTGTGTCTGTTACAAATGTCCTAGAAGAAATTATACAGCTAATCTAATCAGTGAATAAGCCCAACTGGAATATTGCATTGAAGATGACCCCTTCTGATATTTTCATAGCAACGGCAGTATCGAAATCAAACCTTGCTTCTTGATGACAAAGAGCCTGAAGGAAGAAGTCAAACCACATCTAAAGAAAATGGCATTGATAAGTGCAAATGTTTGCATCTGTTTGTTTTTAAAAGATATGATGTCAGAATAAAATATGTAAAACATGTGGAAAACTAGTCTAGACTTTAAAAAGTGTGGTCAGGTCACATTGTTAATAAAGGAAGAGAGGGAGGGGCCCCTGTGTTATAGCCATATTACTGTTAAGCCATAACGACAAGACCATTTATCCAATAATTCAGTCTTAGGACGGTTACTGCTTTTCTTTAAACTCCGGCGATTGATTTTTCTGATCAGGGCAGGGTCGTGAAAGACTAAGGTGAATTCTTACAGGGGCAGGTACATAGATGCTATAATATGTAACAGAGGTATCATTCACAAATTATATAGTGGGCACTTATACAGGGAGAAGAAAGCACATGTTTAAAAAAAATGCTAAGTTTCCTAATCTGATCCTTATTATTGGTATACTTTGGGAACAGGGGGTGAGTAATAAAAAGATCAACTACTAATGATGAAAATTACCAGTCTGTAAAAGATTAAGAGGATAAGTAGCATATTTTGTGTGTGTTGTGGTGAGTGGGCAACAGGGTATCTTTAAATAAAATAGAAGCAAATATTTAAGTAAGACAAGATAATGTCAGATCTGAGAGATTATAATATTAAACAATGTCCGTTAAACTGTAAAACTGTATTATGAAAGAAGTATCTGCATTCAGAATGTCCTGAATGTGATTGATTTTGTATTAGATTGTGTTGGTCTAGCTTTCTTACTATTTAAGGATTGATTTTAAATTTATACACTATAAAAGATTGAAAATAATGAGAGGGGTATATCACTCAGGTGCTGTTAAAAACTAAATTTGGAATATGTGTGCCAATATCATTTTTCCTTTTGTAATACTTAATGATAGTAGAGGAATCATCAACCAGTCTTCATGGTTTAAGTCATTTAGGGAAATGGGGAGACAAAATTCCAGGTAAGTAACAAGGCCAAGACTAAAAGACAAGATTTTAAATGGTGGTTTTTAGAGAACAGGCCATCACAAGTTAGAGTTTTTCAAATTGCATTCTTTTAAAAGGTAAAAGAAAAGTCAAACAGTTGGGGCAGATAATGTAATGGAGAGAAGGAGAAATACTGATAAAACTACTTTTCATTCAAGCTTATGTGGAATGGTATTTTGCAGATTATTATCTGCAGAAATTAACTGATTAATACAGGTAACAAACATGCTTTGAAAGGTTTTTGAATTCAGAAGATTCCAAATAATGAATGGTCGTCTCCGTATTTCTCATTTCTTTTCTTCAGATATTATTTCCAATGAAGGTAGACTAGGAAAAGGAATTTTCATTAGAATTAAAATTTTAGCTGTTTTAGACTGAATGTCGGTTCTGTGAATCTGCTTGTCAGAAAGTTCAATTAAGTTTCAGGGTTTTTTTTTTAATAGGAGGAAAAATATTGATTTAGAATTATTTTCTTTTAGTTAGGATTATGACAGTTAAGTATCTTTAAGAAGGATTTAAAAAATTATTCTCGTACTTATATATGATTTTTAATTGTTTCCGTGTTTTCCAAATACCATATTAAAATTTTAATGGAATTAATCTGTCCCATTAAAACTGACTATAAAAGGAATTTCTCTGAAGCAAAATCCTACTTTGCCATTGATTTCCATTTTAAAAGTTAAGAAAGGTTTCCACCTGAAAATCCTCAAATAGGGTCAGATTTGGGGCAATCAAAGTATTAAGATTCTGACCAGCCCTTTGTATGATGAATGATGAAGTGTACTTGCATGTTAGGATTTATTAGGAGTTTTTGACCTCACCAAGTGTTTCTTTTCCATTGCAGAGAACGCTGTACTGGCCTATTATGTAGCCTTGGTGTGTGCCTGGGGTGCCTCCAGTAGGATACCCAACTTTATTACTCAGTCCTCTTTATTAGGGCATTCATAATATCTATGTATATATTCCATCCTAAATATTTTTAAGAGTTGAGATCTCAAATTATGTGAAATGTGTTTTTTTTAAACTGTGTTTGCATATACTGGCCTATAAAAGGAGATGAAACGTTTAGGTGAAGAATTCTCTGCTACAGTATTTGTACACCTCAGACTACCTCCTGGTAAAAGCTTAACTCAATATGAGAAATACAAAATTATTTCTAATTCTCAACTTAGGTGATTAATACTACACTTTTCTCGTATACATTTTATGATATAAAGCACTGAATTTTTATAATAAATAATTTACTAATGCAGACAAAGTTTACAATCTTTAATACTAACTAACTTGGGAATTCATAAAGGAATGACTAAGATCTCCTAATTTTTTAATGGTATAAGTAGACATGTTATGCATTGTCTTTTTATGTCTTAGGTTAGTAATTCAAGTAACAAAATAAACTTATATGCAACCCCCTTGCTTCAAAATTTAAAATTTTGAATCTTAAACTTCAGTTCGAGATGCATAATTTTGAATGTTCAAAAATTACTTAAACATGACCCTTAGGATCTTTAAAATCTCATCATGCCCTTTAACCTAGTACTTAAGTTCCTTTCTGTTTGGAGCTATAGCAAACCTTCAAAGTGAGTCACCTTTTGTCAGCACTATCCAAATAGATCAATTTGTTCACTACCTTATGATATGATGTCTGGAGTAATATCCAAGTAATTTCTTTATTGTATTTCCTCCCCCCCCCCCCCAGCCCTTTTGAAATATTTTAGTGACAGTATCACTTATCATTATTTTAAGAGTAGGAAACAAACTGCCTTGGATTTTTTGGTTTTCTTGTAGTTTTTTTTATTGTGTTTTAAGAGAAAAGAACCATAAAAGACTCATTTAGTGTCTCAATCCTGAACATTTGGACTCTAAATAAAATAAATTGTACAACTTCTTTGTCCCTTTACGATCATGTACCCCCAAATAAGGCTCAGTTCCTTATATTTTTCTTTTCCTTCTAGGAAAACTACAGCAATCTTTATCACTCAGTTACATTTCCTTTGCTTCAGATGGAGCTAAATTGCTGTATGAGATTGGATTCATTCTGTATTTTTCGTGTTATGAATGGACGAGTGATGAAAATTGAGCAGTTGACTAAAGTTTATAAAGCTGTAAGCAGATTATAATCAGCAAAACATTTAATAGTTTTGTTTCAGCAACTCCAAGTTGTACTGGATATTTATGAAAAGAAATTAGATGAACAATTCTTCCAAACATCGTAACTCATTTATGCTATTTGTGTAGTGATTTTAAGGTAAAACTCAGAATGAGAAGGTGTGGAGGGAAAGTGTACATTGATGAAAGCTACATACTAAAGCAGACCTTCAGCAACACGGCATATAATTATGTAATGAATATTTTGTAAATTCTGTTTCCAAGCAACTATGCAAGTCAATTTGGTGATTTCTTGTATTATACTTACCTTTAATTTCTTTAAGATATTTTTCTAGGATTGATGAAAGTTCCCCAACCCCACATCTCCCCAACCGATTCACAGTTCCAGCTTGGAACTGCTATTTCAAATAAAGTAGGGACACACATAAAATGTTCACCTGTGTGTTAAGAGAGCTGTTTCTAGCTATTAAAACTCAATTTCAGTTACATATCCTTTGTCATAATTGTATCTACACCTCACAGGGCATTCCTGTCTTTCAAGCCAGTTACATCCCTAAAACCAGCAATTTCTATTTTTATTTTGTAATTAAAAAATATATTTTAGTTTATTTATTTTTGGCTGTCTTGGGTCTTCGTTGCTGCACGCGGGCTTTCTCTAGTTGCAGTGAGCAGGGGCTACTCTTCGTTGCCGTGTGAGGGCTTCTCATTGCGGTGGCTTCTCTTGTTGCGGAGCATGGGCTCTAGGCGCCTGGGCTTCAGTAGTTGTGGCTTGCGGGCTCTGGAGTGCAGGCTCAGTAGTTGTGGCGCACGGGCTTAGTTGCTTCGTGGCATGTGGGATCTTCTCGGACCAGGGCTTGAACCCGTGTCCCCTGCATTGGCAGGTGGATTCTTAACCACTGCGCCACCAAGGAAGCCCTATTTTGTAATTTTTAAAAATATTTTTTAAAAGTAATCTAGGCAGTGAGCATTTTTCCATATCTCTGTGGGCACATGGGACAGTCATTACTTTTTACTCTAGGCAATTGCTTATGTTCCTAGAATATAATTATTAGATTTGCAGTTACAGAGAAAAATAGCTGTGTGGAAATTTACATGTGATTCACATGAACTTTAAAAATTATTGATGTTTTTGGAAGCTTTAGGCTGACGTACTTTAATTGTTATGTTCACTGTGAGATAACACACTATGTGGGTATTAGTCCCTTCTCAGATCAGTCTATTTACCTTGAGATTCTAAATCAGTTTATTAAAGTGAGCTGTTAACTGGAGATGACGTTAGGTTAGTATAAAATTATGAGAAATGTTTTTCTGATTTGTGTGCTCATCTGCCTCAACCTTTTCTAGTATTAATTGCCTCGGGTGGTGACTGTCTTCAACTCTGTTATGTTTGTTACTGTATCATATATCTTATGGGTGCAGAATATAGGGATTACCAAAACTTGTTTTAAACATAAGCTTTTCTTTGTCCTCACTGTCCCCTTCTTCCCAAAAGGAGAAGGTTCTTTCTCATTGGAGTGTATATATTAGGCGCTCAAATTAGTTTCACTTGGTCTTGATGTAAAATAACTAGAGATTTTCTTTCATGCAGATACCTACTTTTACTGCTTAATCATCACAAGAGAACTTCATTCATGTCATTTCTCTAACGTCACGGGTAGAACATGCTTCAACATGTAAATGTAACCCTATTAATGGTGTCTGAAAAAAATGAATCGTTTTGGGTATGTTAATTTATATTCAACTGGTAGTTTATTTAGATTATATCATTTTTCTAGGGAGGAGGTGGGAGATCAACTGCAGTAGTCAAACACTAGAAGAGAGGAAACCATTTTTTAATTCAAATTTTCATTTAATCAAGTCAGAATGTGAATACTTGATCAGTGGAATTTATTGAATTGGTGAAACATAATCAAAAGATAGTAAATTCTTAGAACTATTATGTTTTGTCCAATTTCATTGAATTGTATCTTGATTTCATTTTTATCATTATCTACAGTTTGTATCTTAATCAATGTAACTCAAACATGTCATACAGACATCTCAAACTGAAGATATCCAGGTACTTTGTTTCAGAACTGGGTTGTCTGCCCTGGGAAGTAGTTCCCAGAACTTAGATGAGATTGGGAAAGACACTGCCCAGAAGCGTCCCCACCAAATGCCCTTTATGAGGTTCAGAAAAGTCTCAAGTAATATTGGGCTAGAAGTCATCCTCATGGCCCTAGTATACTTTGGCCACCTAGTGTGCCTTTCTGAGTATTAACCAGTTATCTCAGAAAGTGAGCATAAATATAACTGTCGTTAACATCTTATGCTCATGTAATTTTCAAGTAGTTGTGATTCTTTTTAGTTGCTTAGGCCCCAGGTACTGTATTTGAATCATAGTCCATGTTTTTAACACGAGATGCTGCAATCCAACGTGCACTCGTCTCTCAAATATGAGGAAAGTTGGGATAACAGTTATATTATTAATATAGGATTTTGAGATTAGTTTTTTACTCATTTGCATTATACATAAAATATTTCTAAACAAAACAACACCTGTTCTCTAAACTTAGAGTCACTTAATGAAGTCTGTCCTCTTCTGCTGCACATTCTACAGGTAACACTCTGCAACTGGAGTGATGAAGATACTAGCAAATCCTGGTGAAAGAGTAAACTTCCCCACTTACAGAGAAAGCTAAAACTGGCATTTAAAATTTTATTTGAAATTTTGCTTTCCTCAATGGCAAAGATCAGGGGAATGGGTTTTTACATGATTCTAGCCTAGGACCTTCCTCTAACATTAGTCACTCTAATCTCTAATCGAGGCCTGAGCAATATAAACTTAAATATAAAGGATTTGGAGACTTTAATGAAGAAGAGGGAAACCCTTAGGAGGTTATCAGGAAAACTGGTGATTCAAAAGATTTAGAAATAATAGAGGTCAAATTCAAATTACGGGAACTAATTTTTACTTAAAAGCATAATAAACAGTCCCAATGAAAATATGCTTGAGCCTTCACTTTATACATAATTATTTACACCTCTTGGTGGTTTTTAGGTTTCAGAAGTGGGCATAGTTAAGGAAAATGTTAAATGTGAACCCACTTTTCTAATTCCCCCCAGCCCTCAACCAGGACTCCATGGTATAACACAAAAAGAAAGCAGAAACCTCGGTGGAGAATTATTTCTCTAACAGCATTTGTGAAGATGTTGAGACCTTCCTTCCTCTACTTACCTTGATTTTAAACCTTTATACTAAGTACACTAGAATGGTTCAAAGGTTAGAACTGCCTTTCTTTAGCATAGCTCAGCTTCTACCATGTATTCTTCCATGTTTATTGAGTTGAAATTAGTCCTCTCAAGGAGGAAAAAGCTAACTATGGGAAGATGGGTGTACTTTGGTGTTTTATATTCAAGAGCATAGAATAGAGTGTTAGGAAACAATGTTTTCCTAACATATGTATGATTATAGGCTAGGATATGACTTTCCTTCTCTCACTGAAATAAAAATGTATAGTTAAGAAATAAGGATGAATACATGACAGCACATTTGACAGGTAATGACTTGGACATATTTGTTACTACCTAATCTTGAGAACCACAGTTGCTGTTTTAGAGGTATCTGAGAGGTTCCAAACAAAAGGAGATCGCCAAATGTTCTCAGACCTTGAGTGTGCTGGACGCCCTAAAGTAGGAGAGGAATTTGTAACAAAAGCTCACGATGAAGAACCACACATTCCGAGCCACCTGAGATCTTGCAATGAGAAGGCGCCAGGCGATGAGGAAGAGGGCGGTATTAAAGAGGTAGTGAATATTTCGGAGCCTGGAAACAGACATATATAACCAAAGTCAAAACAGTACCAAATACCCAACTATGTTATTTGAAGCATAAATGTATTTTTTCCTGGCTATGACCAGCAAATAACTAAGTGCTTAGGTATGTGGCACTTACCTGATGGCCTTTTGATTTTGATATCTCTCATTTCCACCACATGCCTTCTGAGTAATCATTTCTGTAGTATTCCCCTGACTAGTTTCCCTTTCTCATACCTGCTTTAACCTGTCTTATAAACATGGCTAACATAATCTTTCTTAAATATACTTTGATCATATTACTATGTATCAAAAACCTTCCCTGGTTCTTGTTCACTAGAGGGTAAGTTCTAAAGTTCTTGCTATGCAACGTTCCTCTCGGTTTGCAATTACTTTTCCCATACTTATCATCTCTGCATTAAAAACCCTTCGCTTCTACCAGAATTATGTCAGATTACTATAATTCTTTGTCCCTTAGGGATTAATTATTGAAAGAAATTTCAGGCAGTCAAAGGTCTTGAAGAGTGGTTAACTGATTTGCCCATGTTAAATAGCACAATCAGGTTTCCTGCCTGTTGGGTATTCTTTCTCTATACCACATTATGACAGGATGTTGGTAGAAGAAACAAACTTGGGTTCATATCTGGCTCCTGCACTTACCATGTGCGACTTGCCCACTTACCTTCTTTGAGCTTAAATAGCTCTTTGATAAAAATGGGATAACAGAAATAATACCTGCCTCACAGGGATGTGGTAAAGTCTAAATGAAACAGTATATTACAGGGTATATAGTACAAAGGCTCAAAAAAAAATTAATTCCTCTCCTCCCCCGCGCATATTTCATGTCTGGTATAAAATCAGGTACACATGGTAAGTGCTCAGTAAATATTAACTGACCGATTATATTTACCTTTTTAAGTGTTGCTTTGCTTCTGGGATCCCAGCCATATCCTCTTTCAATAAGTACTTCTTAACTCCTAAAACATAATTTTCAATGTATTCCAACCAATTCAACTGGCGCACATCGAAGTTGAATACCTGAAAGGCAAGAAGAGATTATGGATTGTCAGAATTGGACTGCTGGACGATCACTTTGTTCATTTGATGAAGTTTCTTTTACCTAAATGAGTGACATTCAGTTTGGAAGATTTAGGTTGTACCCCTCCAAACGAGATGATTTGAACTGTTATTTTAAAGGCAGTAACAATATGGATTACCATTTATATATGAATATTTAAACATGGATCAAGCACAAATATTTGACCTTTAGGAAGTCTTGGAAATTTAAAGGAACTGGTATTAGTCTGGTGAAGATTAATTTCATTTCAAGTAAATAAGGATTAATTATTTTTTTAAAGAGAATAAATATGTTAGGGACCAAAACAAATTATACATGTCTTTTTCTTTTCATTATTCTTAAATTTTGGTGTTGTTCCCTTGCCCTAGCACCCTTTCCTGAAATATCACTACTTCATTATGCTGATTAAGGAAAACTTTGGACTTAAGTTTAAACCAAAGGCTTAAATCAAAGCTTTAAGGACTAACTTAGCAGAATTTATATTCTATCTTTGATTTTGAGATGTTATCCATTATGTTTCTTAGTGTGCCATAAAACAAAGCCCTTCAGAAACATTCAGAGAGGTAAGAAAAGCTTTGCTTCTCTTAGAACACTAGTGTATTTTCTTTTCTTAGACAAAGAATGCCATGAAACTATATTTTCTTTTCACTTTGCCACCAGAAATCGTAAGACAAATTTCCTGCTTAATTGCAATGACTTAGTAGGATCTCGTAGACTGCATATGAATGTTCTGTTTTTCCATTCTTACTCTTGATTTCCTATTTTAGTACATATTTTTCCTGGTTTGATGTTTTATTTCTGTTTTGTTCTTTTATTACATGTATTTATTGCAAGTTATCCCAAATCTTTGTGAAATAAATTGGAGTATTAACAAAGAAGGCAGATGAAATTAACGAGTTCCAGAGAGTTTCACAGACTTGTCCAAAAGCTGAATTGCTTTCCAAAAGTAATTCTGTATCACTTTGTTTGGATTTGTTTATTTTCCACAGTATCACTAAACGGTACTTATTCATCTATATAAACAGAGGCTTTTATTTTTATGCTATTTCATATTTCTAAGTTAGAGTTCAGTGAAACCCTAGTTTGGAATCCTCATTCCATGTGGCAAATGAAACTGAATTCTGAGCCACACCAGAGTTTGGCAATTATATCCAAGTATTCAGGACTATTACTTTTGCTAAGATATTGGAAAGCATATGTTAAATCCACTGCAGTTTTGATTCTGTTTTTCACAAAATTTTTAGTTATTTTAGGTAAAAATATTTGTAAAATGTCAAAAATGAAACTCTAAGTTATTACCTTTTGAATTATTTAGATGGGTAAATTCCATGGAGAAAATGCAATAAAGATAAGCCTATTTAACATTTGATGCTAATTTTAAAAATAATTTCTAATAGCCTGAGGGGGTTTAAAAAATAAGCTGGTTTGATCCATGCATTTTAAACACAGGTGCTTAGAAGAATTTTGTCTATACAGGCATGTAAACATTTCTGAAGAAAAAAAAAGCTCTATTTCATGTCCATTTTAGAGGTTCACAGCAATGATTTCAGTTAAAATATCCATCTAAATCTCAACTGGTATATTTAACATCGTTTCTGACTGCAAGTAACCCTTAGTTTCCATGGTGGGAAGTAATTTTAGGACTTGGATTTGAATCATGCTCTATGAGGCTGGTATGTATGAGCTAGCAGGTGAGGCTAGCTAGCCATCTAACATTTACTTCTCAGCATGACTTGGTTTCTCCTATATGCATGACTTGGTTTCTTCTACATGCTGGCAAGCACAAGATAAATCAAGAAATTTATCTTTTCTTTCTTTTAAAAAAATTTTAGTGGAAAATGTCAAGAGAGTGAAATCTTTAAAGCTTAATTAAAAACTAAGGATATGCTCAAGGAATAAATGACTGAGAAAATGAAGCTAGGGACATGTACAAAGTACAGAAGATTTCTATATTTGTGAATTTCAGGACAACATTTGTGACTGCTAAGAAGCTAATATATAGAAATAAGTGGCACTGATCCTAAGCAACTAAAGTGAAGGCCTATCTTGAGAAATAAACGTCTGAATTGTCAAAGAGAAATCATTATAAGGAGGAAGACTGACAATGCTAGAGAGAGGGCAATGCTGATGGCGGGTGGTCTTAGCTGGGCTAGAATGCAGAGGTGGAAGGGTTAGCTTATCTAAAAAGATAACAAGGAAGGAACTGTAGCTTTGGAGATGCAGAACGATTTTGATTTGACAAGAACAGTGGATGAGAGAGCTCCTGGCCAGTAAAATTATTATTTTTCATTGAAGTCATATGTTTTGGAGGTTAGGGGGGAAAGATAGAGGTACTGAGGATTTGTTGAACAGCTGTGGAAGTTGAACAAAGGATTGAAACAAAGTGTATGAGACCTGACTGCAGAACAGCAGTGAGAAGCCAGCCAAAGGCTAAGAACCTGGATCTCTTACCTACATTAAACTTGCTTCCTGCAACTGTGTTGATAGCATTCACTGATTTTCTTAGCCAAAAAAGAAAAAAAAATTCTGTGTGTATAACAAAAACATCCTTTATTCATCAGCTCTCCAGGTCAAATAATTCTAAATTCTGAATGGGTAAGGTTTTCCTGTTGGTTGTCAGTGCTGTACTCACTCTTTGGTCTTCAGGACTCAGCTTGGACATCAGCATTTCTGTATTGTATGTGCTCCATTCCCAACTCCGGTTGATGAAATACTCCAGCATGGAAAGGGTTCTTAAAAGCCGATTCATGAGTTTTGTCATCCTGAGGTAAAGATCACATAGGAGCGAGTATCAGTGCACCACAGATGGCTGCTTCCCTACTACTCTCTAGGGATATATGACAAATTATGTTTGAAAAAATTATTTCTTCCCACGTTTTCAAATTCCACATTAAAACTCTTATTTTTTCCCCCTTCCATGTTAACACTCTGTCGAATGAAGGGAAGGGGATGAATCTAAAGGTGCTTGTTCTATCAGGCATTTTAATACCACTAAACTTCTTTCCCTCTTTTCTACCATCTCTTTCTCAAGAGTTGCAAATATTTTAAAAGCCTAGCCAGGTATCCATCCCTGATGACATACTGTTCATTCTTTGAATTCTGAGGTAGACAATAAGAAAACATTTCTCTTTTTTATTGTACGTTCTTGGATTTTTTTAAAAAAACTAATTGATTCGAGGTCTTATTATATAACTTCTAGGCAGAAGTGGTGACTGTATTAGCGTCCGATGAACCAAAAACAGTTATTAACTGTAATGGAGATTTAAGGGGAAAATAGTTTATTTGTTAATAATTTACTCAGGCGTAGTGCTGATATTTTTTAAAAATATTATTTCCACTAATTCCCATAACATCCCTGTTAGGTTGGTATTTATCTGCATTTTTATGTAAAGTAAACTTATGAAAGATTAAGTGGCTGTGATAATATAATGTGTCAAAGCCAAAATTCCAACTCAGTTTTGACGGACTTCAAAAAGCCTCTGTAAACTCACCCCCTGTATCCCATTGCTTGAGATGGATCACATCTTCTAACCCCATGGTCAGGACCTGCTGTTTGAACTTCCCAACTTTATAACAATTTGTAAAAAAACTTTTGTATTCTTTCTTATTTGATCCTCACAGTATGGTTCTGTGAGTTAGTCAGGGTCAATACTGTTTATCTTCATTTTACAGATGGATTAATAGGTTCAAGGTCACATGGCTAATGCTCAAGTCTAGATTTTCTGGTTACAGATCACCTTTGGCCTATAGAACACTCGATTTTTATCTTAATCAGTTAGGCTAATCTTGGTAATAGTTATTACTATAGTTGACCTCATAAAGACTTATGATGCTATTTGGGGAATTTGGTCTTATTTCCGGTCAAATCCTACTGCCCGTATCCCTGATGAATCATGAGGTACTTCTCTCATGGTATCATGGGAAATTCTTAGGCAAGGAGGTAGAATCAATACAAGCATAATAATAGGGTTCCATTTACTATTTTTATCTAATATCTTGGCTGTAGACTGAATATTTATATCCTCCCACAATTCATCTGTTGAAACCTAGTCCTCCTAATAGTGATAGCATTTGGAGAAGGAGTCTTTGGCAGATGGGTAATGCCCTTATAAAAGGGACCCCAGAAATCTCCTTGGCCCTGCCAGCATGTGAGGCCACAGAGAACATGGCTGTCTAGGAACCAGGAAGTGGGCCCTCAGCAGATGCCAGATCTACCAGCATCTTGATTTTAGACTTCTTAGTCTCCAGTACTGTGAGGAAATAAATTTCTATTTTTTTCAGGATCTCAGTTCCCTGACCAGGGATTGAACCCCGGCCATTGCAGTGAAAGCCTGGAATTCTAGCTACTAGGCCAACAGGGAACTCCCAAATTTCTATTGTTTATAAGCCACCTAGTCTATGATATTCTGTTATAGCAGCCCAAACAGACTAAGGCAATCTTTATCCATTCTACAACCCTGACGTAATTGATATGATTTCAATAGATTTAATTTTTAAAAAGAATCATTGCACAATGATTATATAGTATATATAATATATATACATTGTATATATAATATTGTATATTATATATACAGTGGTGTAACATTGTATATACAGGACTATATCAGCATAATAGTATTTTTTTAGAAAGAAAGGATATATTTATTACTCTCATGTAGTAAAGATCTTCTCAATGTGTACAATGCAAAAGCTATAAAGGGAAAGTGATTCATTTTATCTCATAAAATGTTTAAACTTCTTTGGTAATAATAGTGATTACTATATTCTATGCACTCTATGTCAAACCCTATGAAATAGGTATGATTACAATCCCCTTTTTACAAGTTAGGGGTTAGAGAAGTTAAGTGATTTAGGGCTCATATGGATAAATTGGTGAAGCCAGGATTTAAATATGTGAGTCTGACTCCAAACTCCATGCTCTTAAGACCTGCATTATTTATAGCTTCCCTTGTATTAAAAAGCTTCATAATTAGAACTACAATATAAGAAACTGACTTCAAGTAAATACATGAAATATATATTTACACACACACACACACACACACACACACAGAGCTTCCATAAATTAATAAGTACAACCCAATAGAAAAATAGGAGTATTACTCAGCCATAAAAAGGAATGAAATAATGCCATTTGTAGCAACATGGGTGGACCTAGAGATTATCGTATTAAGTGAAGTCAGACAAAGACAAATGTCATATAACTTATATGTGGAATCTAAAGAAAAATGATACAAATGAACTTATACAGAACAGAAATAAACTCACACACATAAAAAACAAACTTATGGTTACCAAAGGGGAAAAGTGGGGAGGAATAAATTTAAAATTTGGTATTAACAGACATATACTACTATATATAAAATAGATAAACAACAAGGACCTGGAAAAGAATATATATATGTACATGTGTATATATGCATATATGTATATTTGAATCACTTTGCTGTATACCTGAAACACTGTAAATCAACTATACTTCAATAAAAAAAGAAAAATTTAAAAAATAGGCGAGAAATAGAAGCAAGCAACTCATACCAGAGAAAACACGGAAGTCCAATACACAAATGAAAGCCCAGCCCCGCCAGCAATCAAGGAAAATGCAACTCAAAGTGACAAAGAGATGCTATTCCTTGTCATTAGTTTGACAATTCAAAATATTGATTTTTGCCAAGTATTAATGAGAGTGGGAAAGAACAGACTTGTACTCTCACTTGCTGTTGTGGGGGTGTAAATTGACAGAGCCTTCCTTTAAGGCAACCTGGTGGTAGTCATAAAATCCATATACTCTCCAGTCTAGCAATCCCACCCCTCAGCCTCCACCCCAGATCTAGAGGTACATTCTAGAAAAAAGCATGTTTGTTGCCCCAATGTTTGTAATAGCAGGGGAAAAAGACAGCACTAGCAGAATGACTTAGATTTTCATGGAACGTAAGTGAAAAAGTTAAAAGTATGTAGGATTGCTTTATACATACACAGAGATTTATACATACACTTACCTCAAAGCAACACTGTATATGGTTATAAATACATAGATGATTACATTTACAACCATATATGGTTGTAAATACATAGACGATTACACACAAACACACATGGGGAAGAAAAGGGTCCAGAAAGATTCTAGCATTTTCTGCCATAAAGATTATTCTTAAGATTCCTATCACATAACAAACCTAGCCATTTTCCATTAGTATTACAATTTAATGTCTTACAAACAGAATACATAAATATTTTTATTGGGCTCCTTCCTCCTGTGTTTTCCTTTTGTACTTACCGAACTTTGCTCTTCAACCAGGTCTTCTTCTAACTCTGATATATTTGAAAGGCTTTAGCGTTTCTGCCAGGAATGTTTGGTTTTCCTTCTTTTCCCATCTTTATTTAATAAACCCCTCATACAAATATTTTCCCACAGACACAGTATCCCCTTTTTCACCTTGTTCAGGAAGAAACTGACAATTGAGTTATGAACACTAAGCAAGGTCTCTGAAAATTTGGATAAACTCTACATTGCCTAAGTTTCAGTCATTTGCTCTGTTAATAAGGATGGAAATAAAACACGCTGAGAGAGACTTCTTCCTTTAAAAGGAGTTAACATGATGCTTCTGAGGCTTGATGGCAGGGATTTGCCTTTGGTAGTTATGATAATGATGACACATATAGTATTATTCAGGCGAGACAGGGGTATGAACGGAAGGTGGAAGGTGACAGAGCTGCCTCATCATCAACATACTTTCATTCGACCTTGTTCCCTCCACTCTCTTCACTCATCTCCAGGTGGCAGTAAATCCAGTTCTGGTTTCTCCAGATCTTTTCTCTGTCACTTCCTTTGAGACTACTTAAAATTCTTCCTTTAGCTTCTATTTCCTCATTTGTAAAATTGGGATGATGAGAATATCCTCCTTGGGATGTTGTGAGAATGAAAATGAGATCATCACGCACCATCCCCTGTGTGTATGTGAGGCTGTCACCATTGTATATTTTAAGATCATCTAACAATTTAGAAACTCCCAGACACAGAATCTCAGTTGATTTTCTTTGTAGGTGAATGATTACCTGCTGAATTCATCAAGCAAGTTCCTTAACATACAACTTCATTTATTATGATAAAGGATCTCTAAGGTAGGCTTTTCACTACTACTGCTTTGGTTGTCCCCTTATATATACAAAATCATAAATATATATGATTCAGTTGTCACCTTTCATCCCCAGGTGACGGGAGGGCTAAGGACTTGGGGCCCTAAACTTCCACGCAGAGACACTCCTAAAGCTATTGTCTCAGCTTCTCACCTGGGCTTCCTTCCCGTGAGCCGCAGATAGAAGTCATAGATAATGGCAGGGGCCCGGTGGCTGACTGCATTCCAGTACTGGGTTGTGACGTTGTTGGTTGTGAAGTCAGCCTTTGGCCTCCTGAAAGCTCTCTCAAGTGGGATTTTTTCAAAGGTTGCCAAGACTTGGATCCCTGGGGGGGAAAAAAAAACCCAGAATAAGTGCTAAGTCT
This sequence comes from Neophocaena asiaeorientalis asiaeorientalis, assembly GCF_003031525.2. Classification (NCBI taxonomy): domain Eukaryota; kingdom Metazoa; phylum Chordata; class Mammalia; order Artiodactyla; family Phocoenidae; genus Neophocaena; species Neophocaena asiaeorientalis. The sequence goes on along the minus strand of NW_020176571.1, from coordinate 23,434,798 downwards.
AGGAGCATGTAAACCCACTGTGGTGGATGGCATTTGCAATGGGTCAAAACAATAAATAATAAGGATTTGTTGTGTAGAGTCACGAATCAATTTCTGAGAATAATATTAAGATTTTTATGCCGGGCAAGTGGTCACCTGCAAAATCAAACAATTTGAATAGGTTAAGAATTTGGTCCTTCTCTTGAAATCTTTACCCTAAAACAACTTATTGGGAAAATAGTTTTAGTCAATACAGTGAAGTATTGTTCAGAAAAACTTAAATCCATCATTCAATTTCAAGGTTATCTAATCTATTCTAAAGCCCAAGACAGAGCCTAGGGGTGTTATTTCCTTGGTTGGATCATTTACTTGCAGGAAAATCAGGAAAGTTTCTTGACATTTTACTTAAACTTTTATAAAGATTTAAGTAAAAGAGAGAATAGAAAAGCAGGACTCCTTTGTGTTGGTTCACTTTAAATACCAGTCTTTTACTTCTTTGGTATTCCTACTGCTCTGGAATATGTCAGACTCAATTGTTTTACTCTTGTCTCCAGAGTTTTTTAAAATAGTAATCTTTTAAAAAAAGTATTACTTATATAAAACCTAGTTTAAAGCTTTTAGTGTATATTTGTAAATCCAATATGTCTTTTCAAAAGGTATTCATCCATTTGAATTCAATTTTGATTTTATGTAGAATTTTCAAAGAATACGCCTAAGTTCATTACTCAGTTATGCTGAAGCTATCAGTTATTATGATAATATGATTACTGTCCCATAAAAGATACTACCTAGAAATCTGTATGAAAAATATATACCCTATACAGAAAATATTATCTGATTCCTGGGTCTTTTCCTCCCAGAGGGATTCATATTAACTTTTAGGAATCCCTAGTGGGTGGTCATTACACGTTCAGGAGACCTGTCTTCTATCAATACTTCTACATCAGGCTCCAGCTCCCCATATGAACTGAATAAATCATTAACTCTCTCTGGGCCTTGTGTGTCAAATAAAGTGAGCACACTAGATTATTATTATTATTATTTTTGCGGTACGCGGGCCTCACTGTTGTTGCCTCTCCCGTTGTGGAACCCAGGCTCCGGACGCGCAGGCTCAGCGGCCATGGCTCACAGGCCCAGCCGCTCCGCGGCATGTGGGATCCTCCCGGACCGGTGCACGAACCCGCGTCCCCTGCATCGGCAGGCGGACTCCCAATCACTGCGCCACCAGGGAAGCCCTAGATTATTTTTAAGATCACTTTCAAATATTATTATTCCACAAAGTAGATAGTAAACATTTTCAGCACTGAAGAAGACTATTTTGAAGCTCAGGAATGGATTTTACATGTAGCATCTTTTTATTTAAGAGTTTAAGTGTCTTGGGGACTTCCCTGGTGGCGCAGTGGCTAAGAATCCGCCTGCCAATGCAGGGGACATGAGTTCGAGCCCTGGTCCGCGAAGATCCCACATGCCGCGGAGTAACTAAGCCCGTGCGCCACAACTACTGAGACTGCGTGCCACAACTACTGAAGCCTGCGCGCCTAGAGCCTGTGCTCTGCAACAAAAGAAGCCACCCAATGAGAAGCCTGCATACTGCAATGAAGAATAGCCCATGCTCGCCGCAACTAGAGAAAGCCCACGCACAGCAACGAAGACCCAACGCAGCCAAAATAAATAAATTTTTTAAAAAAAAGAGCTGTTTTTTTAAAAAAGAAAAGTTTAAGTATCTTGGTTGCTTCTATTAATGCCTCTTTTTATAGTGATATCTTAATTCTGTTACTGAGGTAGAGGAGATTTATTTTTATTTCCAAATATTGTCAGAATTATTTAGCTAAATACCTGGATATATTACCTAAAGAACTTTGATGGTAGTAGATAATTTCATTTTACTTTTACTGAAGTAAAAGCTTTGCAACTAGAATAGCAGAGCAGAGTGCTCGGAATTGGAAACCAGATTCTAACAAGTTAAGCACATTTGATTTTTTTCAACATCTAGTAGCTAAACAATTAGATGATCTAAAAGTTTCAAATATTTGCAAGAAAATCAACTTTGAAACTGACAAAGGAGAGTACAAGATTGGTTAGGTTGAAGAATTAATTCAATTCAACAGGATACATTCAAGGTTACACTATGGCTGACAGCATAAATTAATAAAGAGTATCACTGACTCAATAACACGAGTTAACATTATTGGACTTTTCTAAATCTACTTGGCCATTGATTATGTCACATTCTCAGCGATGTGGCCAGGGTATGAGGACTGTGTTCATGAGAGCAGTGGCTCAGCAAGAGGAGTATTTTATCACTGGCATTGCTTATAATTGCTGACTTTTACTTGGCTTTATTTATTTTTTAAATGTCTATAGCCAATGGACCCCTTATTGCTTACAATCTTGCAGCTATCCCACTGGCCCCTTTTTTTGGTATACCACAGTATATCCTAATTAACTCTTACACATTTACAATTTGCAATTATTTTTATCTCTTTACCTATGTTTTGTCTTTTCCCCCATTAGACTCTCAGCTCCATGACACACTTTGTCTTTTTTTTCCCCTATGGCAGACCCTAATCATGAGTGAGCAGACTCTCATAGTTATATAGGTACATCATTATAGGCACTTACCCATTTTGCCCCAATTACAGGGATTGAGGTTGCCAGACGTACAGTGGTAGATCAATGTTGACTTAGGTCTGGAAAACAAAATTTAGATAAATACAACAAAATGGAGAACTAATGAAAGAAAGATAAGGGAAAATAACATTTAAACAAGGTTTTTTCAATAATTCCCATGACTAAGGCACCCTACGCAACACTTCCATCTTTTGTTCCTTCTTTGGGTTAATAAGCAAAATAGAAGAAGACTAGGAAAAGTGCAAGAGTGTGTGTGTGTGTGTGTGTACATATGTACAAGGAAAAAATCCCAATAGGTTGACATATTTATGGAGCAAATGGAGGTAGCATGACGATGAGAAAGCAGATCATGTTTCTAGCTTCTTGACATCTTTATTGGGCAAAAATATGGGCCATGTTTTTTCCTAAATCCAGTGAAGCTCTGTTGGATTGGAAACATCTAAATATCTAATTTGCAATAATTAATAAAAATTAACTTTGTTTACCTTTTATAACAAAGCTAAATATACAAACAACCTAATATTTTTTTCCTTGTACT
>NW_020176571.1:23422916-23431601 GCF_003031525.2 Neophocaena asiaeorientalis asiaeorientalis | reverse complement strand
GATTCCTGAATAGAAAGAAAAGCATTTCAGTTATCAAGAATTAGATGGTTAAATGATTTGAAAAATTTATTACTTTATGATCAACCAAGTACTAACCAGTATTTATAAAACAACTTAATGCATATACGATGGCATAATTGGAACTGTGAAAGATTGAAATGGACACCCTCTCACATTTGGGGTCTTCCACAATAAAATGCATATATATATATATATATATATTTATCGTGTCCCCTGAATTGGAAGGTGGATTCTTAACCACTGCACCACCAGGGAAGTCCCAAAATGCATGTATTTTGAAAAGGTGCCTAACACAGTCACCCTCCTTCTCATCAATTCTTTAAAAGCCAGCTTATGCATCCACACCTGTGAACTGCCGTGTACCATCCTACAGCCAAGGTGAGATTGACGACTATATCTGCTGGAATTAAATCTGCCACAGCCATCGGAGTAGCTCTTATGGACCGAAGAAACCCCTTCCCAGCCTGCACAGGAAAAAGGACATAAAATATATTTTTAAAATTTATTTATTTGGCTGCATCAGGTCTTAGTCGCGGCACGTGGGCTTTAGAGTGCGGGCTTAGTTGCCCCACATCATGTAGTATCTTAGTTTCCCGACCAGGGCTCGAACCCTCATCCCCTGCATTGAAAGGTGGATTCTTAACCACTGGACCACCAGGGAAGTCCCAAGGACATAAAATATTGAACCAGGTCTTAAGTAATAGCTGGGATTAAAGTATACATCAGACAGGTAATACGAATGCTGTTAGTGATAACGGCCAGCACTGATCACTGCTTACTAGGTTCCTGCGCCAAGGCTGACTGCTCTCAGCCTGTCCAATCTCCCAACCGAGTTCATTCTAAGTGCCACCATTGCCAAGAACCGCTAGGGGTCCTCAGGTTCCTTTCAGAGTGAAATTCCTCAAACTTGTGAGAGGTTTAATGTATTTGGTTAATTAATAAACAATAAGAATTAGGGTTCCCAAATTCTCCATTAATTTAGCTTACCATTTCTTAAATGATGTTGTTTTCTGCTAGTGTTTACTAATTTACAAACAATAATAGACACTAAATGTTTAAGAAACATTTTTAAAAAATTAATAAAATTCTACTACTTGACAAAACTTTTTTTATCACTTGGGGAAAAACCCACCATTATTTACTTTTTGTTTGGTATCTTTGTTTACCTCACAGATCACTGATGTTATACAGATGTAAGAATTGGGAATTGTTCATGTTAATAAATGTTGTGTCAATAAATAAAGAAGTCATTTAATAAATTAAAAGTTACATTTAGTGACTTTATAAAGTGATTATTTACACCTGTATGTTTCCAACATCAATTTTCAGTGGTTAGCACTTTCTTGTGTTCCTAATTTCTGTTTTCTTGTAACTGATTTCCCTTCCTTTGGACATAGGAAATCGGTCTGGAAAATTTTAGAAAATTTGAATTAATATGCAGCTTTGTAAACAATGTAATAAAACTCACTCTTGGATCATGTTAAAATAGTTACGTTCTAAGTTACCAAATGTTCACCCCAACTAAGCCTCAAGAGTTGAAGGCAGGTAGGGAACAGAAAAAGAAAGAAATCAGAAAGAAGTTCATTGTCATCGTGTTTGACAAGTAGTTATAATTCACTGTCTTATATTTGTATTATAGTTCATGTTGGATCTAGTTCTGAGAATAACAAAGTCATAGTCTGAAACATGAGATCCCCAACAAGATTTAAACTCATTTAAAGAGTTGAAGTCCTGTTCATTGTTCTAAAGAGTAGAGTTGTGGTTCTGGCCCTAAAATGCTTCAGTGTGAACTGGGAAGCACCACAGCTCACTGGATCAGTCTCCACTGCAGGGAGACATGCACAAAGTGCTGCTGACCCAGAGGAATGATTGATGTTTCTCCTGGTCTGTGAGAGTATTATTGTTGAAAAGTGTTTCCTATAGTCATCAGTTTTTATATTTGAAAAATTTGCTCCAACTGGTAGTTTTCTTTCTCGTATCTATTAGGAAATTGATGTTGATATATTTTATGAATTTATATAATTTCTATCCACACGCATATAAATTTAAAAATCTTTGGGGATGAGTTCTATTGCATCCCTAATTCAAGCTACCATTATAGAGCGAAAAGGGGGAAACACCCCCATCTTGTGTTAACTAAGGGGAAATACAGGCATGGTACTAGATGTTCAAAAGTCTCCAAAAATAAAACTCCTAAGTAGTAATTGATGATATCACAGTATTTCTGTTTTCCTGATAATGATATCCACAGATAATTAAAGTAATTCCATTCTGCCTCTATTTTCCAATCAGCTAAATTGAAATAAGTTGCATCAATTGTGGTTAGTAAAGTAACGCTTATGGTTTTGCGTCAGTGAAGCTAAGCCAACACTAGCATTTTGTTACTATCCCTCCACTACTTTTCAAGTAATTATTTCCACACCATTATACATACCGCAACAATGAGCCCAGTAGGTCCATTTACGTTATCAACCCAACCCTAAAAAAAAAAAGAAAAAAAAAGATTTCTAATTGGTTCCACATGTCAGAAAATCCTAATATCTTTGGAACATCTGCAGTCTCATCTTAATAAACTTCATACAAGAGCACTGAGACCCCAGCCGATAGAACTGTCTAATCCAGTATTTCTAAGATTTCAAACAGAGACCAATGAGAAAGCACTGGATATTTTATGCACTTGGTTTGTGCAAGAATTAAAATTCTGCCAGCATTTATTTCATAGCAGGAATCGTGGATGGTTGCAAGTTGTTTATGACATCTTATGAACTAAACTGGGTCACCTCTTGAATATCATAATCTGCTAACCAGCTCATTTTCCCCACCTGGGCCTGATTTTAACTCCTCAGGGGAACATTTCAAGCACAGTTTGTAGGAAATGTCCATTTCTTGACAATTTTAAGAGTCATAGCATCTTTCGTTCTATGTATGTATGTATCTGTCTATCCAGCTATCTATCTGTCTATCTGTATTAGCTTGCCTACAGATGTTAGAGGAAAGATTATATTTAGGAACAGTTAGAGACAAATGTCTCTTTGAGTTTGTCTCCTAAGCCCTAAGCAAGTCAGTTGACCTCATTATGTCTCTTTCTTTATCTGTGAAAGTCAAAAATGTGTGTGTAAAGTGGGAGAGAAGACAGGAGAAGTTGAAGGGATTAATATTAGTTGAGCCTTTTACTAGGGACCAGGCATTGCACTAAGCACACCTCATACATCGACTCATTTGATCAACCCTCCACAGTGGGTGGGATTAGCCCAGTTTTACAGAGGAGACAGCTCAAAAGCCTGCATGTCAGTAAGTAATGGAGCTTGGATTTATCTGGTGCAAAAGCTTTATAGAATTGCTTCAAAAAAGATGGTATAATTTAAAGTACTTTCTAAAAGATATAGCAGTATACAGAGATAAAAATTATTATTCCTAAACTGAGGACTTTTCTCCGAGCTTCGTGATTCCTATTTACCCTGGCAATTGTAATACTACCAATTTGGCCATCAAGAACATTCTGCTATATTTAAACTATAGTGGGGAAGCCAAGAAATAAAACTATTTCCCATGGCAATTTTGAGACGAGAGTTAATGAAAAGCTAATTTAAGATGCCACCCAACTCTAGGACAGTCAGTGTCACACTCAGAGGAGCCCCGTGCTGAATAAATCCTGAACCGAACGTGGACTTCTGTCCTAATATAATAGGCTCACATTTGATTTGCTGTACTTAGCTATACATACTAAAAAGAAAAAAAAAAAGACATCAAAGAGTAATTGGGCTAGAAGGATGCTGATTTGGAAGCAAAGTGTGGAATCCAGGCGAGTGGGCTTACTGGGAAAGGCTCCTGCCAGGTTGCTCCCACGATGGAGGGCCGTATGATGGCAAGATTGAGCTTGCCGCTCTCCTGCTGCACCACCATCTCTCCCAAGGCCTTGGTGTAGGTGTACGTATTGGGCCGATCCCCGATCAGCTTGGGTGTGATCTCATCGATAATAGCATCGTCTAACCACCTGAAGGTAGTCAGAGTAAAAAAGAATTCTAGCAACATATGTTAGACAATAGACCGAAAAAGAAACTGTGAGACATCGACAATCAAACAAAACTTCCCCTTTCTAGCTTGAGTTCTGGAATTAGGAACTGTCAGAGGACACCAAGGCTTGAGTGTATACCTGTCCAAACGATGCATGACGGATGAGTTCTTTGCTCTCCACTGCTCAGCCCAATATTACTAGTCGAATCCTACGGCCTCCTGCCTCGATAGATTTATCCAATAGCTATGCAGTCTGCTACTTGATCATATAGACTCAGTCTCTATCTCCAATTATTTTCTCTCAGCAGGAATGGACCTATGAAGGTACTTTCAGTGAACGCATTGCGAGGGCCAGTTGGGCACCTGGCAGCGGGCTGGCTGCCCTGGTCTTGGGCTTGAGAGTCTGTCCTCTGAGGCTCATCAGTGGCAGCCCCACTAATTCACTGTTGTCCAGTTAGAACCTATGGCACCCATCTTGAAACCTTCAGCTTTGATTTTTTAAAAATTCTACTCAATGCCTCAAAAAAGAAAAGCAACGACACTTAGCAGACTTATAACATTTTAGCAAATCTATGCACTGTATTTTGAAAGTCTGTTTAGAGTCTATGCTAATAACTTGGTAATCATTTCCAGAGATTTCCAAGGAGTTCTGAAGTGCTCTTATAACTGTTAATAGTGTGTCAAGTGGAGTGAGAATAGCACTGTGAAGCAGCTTTAATAGAGTGATTATCGAATACCTTCACTTACAGGAAGACCTGTATCACGAATAACTGAGTTACCATGGCATTAGCCTAATCTTTTTTTTAAAAGACATTAGAACCATTTTTATAATCCCAAAGTCTATCTGATCTTCTCTAAGAAAGCAATCAAATTATTGTCGATTAAATATTGAATGTTTCTCTTAGCTGGTAGATCTATTTGGTTAAACTTTTGATATAATATCGTTTTTAAAAATTAGGCTATATGTCAGTGTGATTTTTATAATCCATGCGTTTGGTACATTCATTCCTATTTTATCGGACCCAGCGCAATCATACAATTTTGACTGCAGAAAAATCTTATTAGAGGTTATCATCTTCCTTCCATGACAAATTGTTGAGTATTTAAGATGTGCTTAATGCCAAGACTTATTCAGAAACACAACTCTCAATTTCAGTAACTCTCCGATATCGGAGAGAAACATGAGCACTGCCTGTGATGGTTTGGTTTTCCTTGCTTTGCGGCTACTAGTGCTGGGTATTTTCTAGCCTAGTATCAAATGCCTTCTAGTATCAAATTCCTTCTGATTTACACTGAAAACGGAAAGGTTGAGAAGTTCCTAGAATTAAAAACAACTCCAAATACTTAGAAAAACAGAAGATATTTCAATTATATAGTCACCCGAGTGTTGGGAGAGAGTGAGGGGTAATGCAGGCACTTCTCTATCTTTCTAATAATGTTATCTTTATCTCATCTTACTTGTGGGTCAGCAGTGGATTAACTGACCTAAGACCATTTTTTTTTTCACCTGCAAAAACATACAGGTTACAAAAACTGGGTCAGAAGAAATACGGCCTAATTTTATTAAGGCTGTAAAAAAAAAAACAATTTTAAGGAAACATCAGAAGCTAGCAATGCTAGGATTGTATGTCACATGGCTGGTACCATGTGCTCTTATTACTGTTGGTGTGCATGGAAAGGGTAACACCTGGAGGCTTCCCCAGGTTTGGTGAGTTAGCTCATCTTAGAAAATATTGGTTTCATAGGTTTCTAAGAACACAAAGCAAAAGAAGTTGTAGTGTTCTGTAGATGGTCTGCCTCTACTATTTGTAGCTCCCCCATATTCTACTGTATCATCTTCTCGTTTCCTCCATTTTCACTTATGAAAAAATGGCAATAATTATACCTGTTCTAAATTTTCAGGTTATATGAGGACAAACAGGAATATTTACAACTACACCTAGAGCTATTTGATAAAACAAAATGAGCCAACAAATCTAAGACATTCTATTTTTAGTAAAACAACCAAGAAGGATATATCTACAAAGGTAATAGTTGGTTTAACAATATCTTTTCTAATACAGCCAAACAGACCATATCTCAACCAGCCATTTCCCAGGTTTGAAGAGGAGATTAATGTAACAAATATGCACAGCCATTGGTTAAGTGATGTCCTTTTCAGGACCTAAAATCAGTTCATGCTCTTCTTTACCAAAGTTTGAGTTGCTGCTGTTGTTTGTTCTTGATCAGTTTTTAAAATAGCGAATATGGTAGCATGGAAAAAAGACAGCGTATAAACCAAAGAAAATTTCTGAAATTAAAGCCAATGCCCTTCAGTGTACTCAAGATGTCTGGACCCATGGGTTCCAAATACTAAACTTGTACTTAAATAGCTTCAAAAGAAGCAAAAAGTTATTGAAGACTTCAGAAGGCTGTGTGTGTCACACACACACACACGCACACACAATTTCCTCTAAATATTACTTTTTTGGTTTGAAACTTATTTATTCAACCTCCTAATATCATTAATTTCATAATTTACATATTTACTGAATGAAATAGCAAGAGTAATATGTATTTTGCCTCCTAATTTTCTTATGCAATAAGCAGGGCAAGCTAGATATACCTAGAGGGATATCGGAGAAGGTGTCTGGGAGTAAATACTGGACACACTGCTTCATGGTAGGCTTTGCTCTCTTTTCTCTCATCTGGATTGCTCTTCCCTTGATTATCATGCCATATGTTCTCGCCCATGTGTCTGTTTCCCCACTTTACAATGAGTCCAGGAGGGATTATGTTTTTTATGTTTTTTATCTCTGTGTCCAATCACCTTTCTGCCCCCAGGAACGAGCTACCTTATTCAGTACATGTGTGTCCTCTTGATTGGCCAATTTATGTGCTGGCAAAGGTTTGGGAAGCTGAGATGGATAATGATAGGACAGAATGGGTGAACTCAGAAGGAGGTGGGGCTGTAGGGAGACTGTGGGCAAGTAAGAGAGGGGATGTCTTTGCAGAGAATGAAGAAAAATTGGAAGTTAATGTCTGGCGGCAGTGGTGAAAAGTGCTGGGAAGCTGAAAGGTTAAAGGTTGACCAACTTCAGTTTGGCAGAGTCGGCTTCAGAATAAATTTAACAGGCTTCAAAGTAAATATGAACGTTTTATTGGGGAAAAGGGTATATCTGAGCCTAATGCTTGTGGTGACTTGGCCTCTGTATTACCCTATAGACTTTCACTGAGCACCTATTCTGGCTCCAATGACCTGACAACATGAACATTACTCAGTTTGTTTAAGAAACAATTTAACCCTGCTCTGATTTGCATTAAAGTGTGGTACACAGAAATGACAGCTTTTTTGTCAGCTGCTTAGATGCCATCCTAACGCTGTACAATCCTGACAATAAAAGCACAAATGCTAAAACCAGCTTCTTCCTTTCCCCTAGAATAGATAAGCACTCTTAGTGTTAACAATGTGCTCTTCAGCATGAAGGCAAAACTACTTTCCAACATTTGACCTCTTTTTGCATTTCCCAAAGGGCCATTACCGAGGCTGCTGTGACCTCAGTCTCCCTGCTTCTCACACTCTACCTGCAGCACATCTGCCATGGTTGACTGCAATTAGTGTTTGATCAAGAAACAACTTTTCTGTTTCACCTGGCAGATCGGCTGTGATTTCTGGTGGCCAAGTAGCTTAAAGTATGATTTTTAATAGATACAAATCTATCAGGAACTTTGAATGGATTAAAGCATCTAGGAATTGAAAGACAACACAAAGTGAGGGTAGTGGGAAATTGATCATTTTCCTGTTGTCTAACTCCTGGTTCCTTTAAAAAAATGAGGACCCCTGCACTACTAAGAACAATGACATATCCCCATGGGGTTACTGTTAATGAAAATTTCTAAGGGAGATAGAACCTAAAATTCTTGGAAACTAATTTTATTTTAACTACAGTTACTACAATTACAGAATAGAGATGAAATCAGAGAAAAATATTTTCTTAAAACACAGCAACCAAACCTGGATTTAGGTGCACTAATGTTTATTAGGAATAACTTTAATGCTATTTGTCATTCTAAAATTTAATGCTATTTATTATTCAGAAAATTCCATCTGATGTAGGAATTGTTGAAACAGTCGTGAACAATGGTCTAGTTGGTGATGGGCTGCTGGGATTTATTCAAAGCATTATTCCAAACGTAACACATAGGTTTTATTCAAAGTTTAAGAAGAAAAAAAGTGCAATCCGAAACAGGGATAAGATGTGGGCATATAGGTATTTTATACACAAGACTTCACATCCCCAAATATCAGCTTGCTATGGAATTCTGTCATCTATTCTTGCTTTGTCTAAACAAAGAAACAAGAACAAAAATACCAGCTGGAGTGGTATGAACAACAATCATCCAGTTCCATCAAAAAGTGATCATTTGGGCTTCCCTGGTGGCGCAGCAGTTGAGAGTCCGCCTGCCAATGCAGGGGACACGGGTTCGTGCCCCGGTCCAGGAAGATCCCACATGCCGTGGAGCGGCTGGGCCCGTGAGCCATGGCCGCTGAGCCTGCGCATCTGGAGCCTGTGCTCCGCAACGGGAGAGGCCACAACGGTAAGAGGCCCGTGTACCACAAAAAAAAAAAAAAAAAAAAAAAAGGGTTAATTCATTCAGAAAAATTTTGGT
>NW_020176571.1:23301059-23422280 GCF_003031525.2 Neophocaena asiaeorientalis asiaeorientalis | reverse complement strand
AAAAGCCCCATTACCAAAAAAAAAAAAAAAAAAAAAAAAAAAAGTGTTAATTCATTCAGCAAATATTTGAGTTCCTACTATGTGCTGGCCCTGGAGAGCAAGAAGGAGCAAAAGATACTCTCCTCCTTTGAGAAGTTCATTGTCCACTGGGGAATACAGACGAATAACCAGACATTTAGAAAGACCTGTGCTAAGCACAGTGTTGAAGATGAGCACTCTGGGAGCACCAGGAACGGCCACCTGAGCCCGTGGGCTCCGAGGGGAGAGCTTTGATGTCTGGATAGGAACTCACCAGGGGAAGCAGAGGTGGAAGTAGTCTCTAGAAACAGAACCACCTAAGCAAAGGCAGAGAGGTAAGAGAGAGAGGGGTGAGTACTTCCGTGTGACTGCAGCACAAATGTAAGGGGAAGGCTGAGAGGGATGGGCTGGACAGATGGTCCTTAGTATAAAATTCTGAACAAATAAATTATAGTAATGATGTTCCCCCTGTTTAAAAAAAAGCACCTTTATTTCCTTAATTGCATTCAAAATGAATTCTGTTGAGATAAAATATAATTATATATATATATATATATATATATATATATATATATGTTTTAAAATAATTCTTCTCTGAGAGCAGTACAAGACAGAGAGACATAAATTTTGTACCCATGTCAATTACAGTTTGATAATCAATCATGTATTCATTACCTGCCTTTACCAGTTGACATATAGTGGGGAGTATGGAAAGTGCCAAATGCCTGACTATAAATCAAATCCTCCTCTGGGCGGTGAGCTTATTCTTTGAAATCTGGGGGTTTTGAGCATCTGGACACAGTTTGGGAGGGAGGAAGTGGTATGGAATGGGTGAACTGAATCTCCATTTCCTAGCTCTTTTCTCTGGTGACCTCTCAGAGATCCCTCCTCAAATCGTGCTAAGGTCTGTCAGGGGTTAGGGGGTTAACAGTGGAGTGAGCCTCTGGAATCTCAGTGGCAGGGTCAGGAATCAAATGGGCCTGTGCTCCTTTCCTGGGCTTATCACATCCATAAACACCACATTTACCCAGAGACAATGCTGTAAGGGGATGAGTAAATGACAAACCAATTCCATCCTGAAAACATGCCAAGGCTTTAGACATCGACTTTCCTGCACTGACTTTGGCATCAGTGTCTTTTCTCCAACTATCCTGACAAACTTTGGACTCTGAAAGTTTCCTTTGCACCAATTAAGCACATCATCATTTATTAGCAACTTAAGCAACCTCCTGCTCCTTTAGATGACTTTCAGTTTTCTTTGTCCTGGATATTTTTAAATGACAGGTTAAAAAATATATTATCAGAGCTGTATGAGATAAAAATGTTTGCCCTGAAGGGAATAAACTCTTGATTTAGCTAAAACTTCATTTTAAAGAGTATATCTTAAATAGAAGATACAGTATTATAAGAAATTAAAATATGACAAATTCACCAGGAAATGGTCTATTTTCTCTGCTATAATACCTTTTATGCAGAGTCTTTTTAAAAAACAAACAAAACAAGGTAAACTTGGTAAATGGAACAGAAGAATGAAGAGGCAGAACGAAAAGCATACTTATTCTGAAACCAGGGCCATGTCCTAAAAAGAAAGTGGTTCCTGTTAGTTGGCAAAAAGAGAAAAATGCTAGACCTCTGTCTCTCATGCATAACAGTACAGTAAGAAAAGTGCCTCTCAGCTGAATAGAGCAAGAGACCAACACTTTCTACCAGATTTGGAAGAAATTTCTCTTCTTTATTAGTTCTTCTTTATTAACCTTTTGATTAACTGCTATTAAACACTCCCTAGCACTGCAATAATTGCTTTATATAACTCACTTTATCATCACAACTATAAGGACAGGGGCTATTATTAGCCCCATTTTACAAATGAAGGAACTAAAGCTCAGAGAGGCCAAAGAACTTGCTCAAGGTCACACAGCTAGTAAGTTGCAGTACCTTTGCCAGTCTGATGCCAAAACTTTTCTTCTGAACGTTTATACTATGTATGATACTTCCCTTATCTAGTAACAATGCTGAGTTCACTGAGAATTGAGAAACAACTTCCATGTAAAGTACCCTCAAGTACTTCATGCAATCCTAAACTACTCAAGACAACTTTTCTGTAGGACTTTTCTACCCCTATCCCTGCTCCATCACCAAGCACTATATTCTCCACCGGGGATGGAGGGAATAGCAAGGACAGGGAGTTAAAGCTGGCACCCTTTCGAAGCATTTTGCTCCAAGAGTGTCTCACTTTGTTACCTTATAAATGAACGACTACAAAGAGACAAAGAGAACAACAGTCTGCCCACCCTTCACCCCCTCATGTAACCCAACTTACTCCATGGAGTCGATGATTTTTTTTGGCTCCACAGGGCATGGATAGATGACTTCATCAATGTGCTTCAGGTTACAATTTGAAAAGGCAGTAGAGATGTGTATGAAGGCTTTCAAGTTTGGCATCTGACTGGCCATGAGCAAGAGCTGCTGGGTGGCAGTGACGTTAAGCTGCACAGCATGTCTGGAGAAGATTAGACAGAAGGAAATGCAGTGAGGCAACTCACATCCCATTTTGCTGGAACTGCACCCACTCCAATAACTGGCATATCCATCTGATTTTTGTGGCTGCATCAAAGGACCAGAAAGAAAAGTACAGGTCACAGCCACAAAGTTATGTGATACTTGGAATGTATAATATGTTGATGATGTTTTCTGTGCACATAAATCCTATGATGCATGTTGCATTTAGAGGTCACGTGGTTCTAAATCAACCGGAAGGAAAAAAATCGCAATCCTCTGAATTTATAAAGGGGCTTCTTAAGCAGCCATTAAAAGAATGAAAAACATAAATTAGGCATCTAACTTAAATTAGAAAATTCAAATAAATTGGAGGAGCGCAACAGTGAATATACAATGAGAAATATGTTTCTATTGCAAAGGTACAGGTCAGACATAAATAATGATGTCAATAGAGAACAGATGTGGTTGCCAAGGTGGGGGTGGGGGAGTGACAGATTGGGAGTCTGCGATTAGCAGATGCAAACTATTACATACAGGATGATTAAACAACAAGGTCCTACTGTAGAGCACAGGGAACTATATTCAATATTTGTGATAAACCATAATGGAAAATAATATAAAAAAGAACTTATATATATGTATAACTGAATCACTTTGCTGTACAGCAGAAATTAGCACAACATTGTAAATCAACTTTACTTCAATAAAAAAAAGATGTCAAAATCCTAAATTTTACCTAATAGAATACAAAGCTATATAAACATGTGATGACAATGAAATAGTTCTTTCTAGAAATACATGTTTCATACAAAATTAGGAAACCTATTAATCTAACTCAAAAAGAGAAAAAAAAACATGATCATATATATATTTTTTGAAAAGTTTAAAAATGACATTCAATATCCATTTTCAATTCAATTTTTATAAATTCACTAAAAGAGGAAGAAAATGATTTAAAAATGTATATTTTAATTTGCTAGCCTGTGTCACGCTTAATGGTGAAAAGTAAGGAGCACTGATTTTAAAGTTGGGCCAAGAAGAATGTCAACAATCACTACTGCTTAACACTGCTCTGAAGTTCCAGCCTTATAATTAGAGAGGAAAATAAAATTAATTAATAAGTACAAACACTGCAAAGGCAATCCCTAAATGACTATCAGATTATGTCTGGGAAACAAACAAGCAGCTGAAAAAATTGGAATGAACAATAACATAATTCAGTAAGGTGTCCACTTATAAAAGTTATATAAAAAAATCACTAGTTTTCCTATATAGAAACAAAACTTAGAGACTATAATGGAAGAAAGGCACATATTCAAAAAAGAACATTTAAAACATGTATCAAATTAATAAAAAATGAATAGGCTTTATATGAAGAAAATGATAAAACTTCATTAAGGGTCATAACAGAAAAACTGAATAAACAGGCATATATTGTTCTTGGATAGGAAGAGTCAATGTTTTAAATATGTTGTTTTTCTAAATCAATCTGCATATTCAAGGTAATCTCAATCAAACTCCCAACCCTTGAAAAAACTTGGCAAATTTATTCTAAGTTTAATCAAGAGGTGAGAATAGTCAGGAAAATTCTATAAAAAGAAAAAATGTGTGTATAGTTGCTTAATAAAATAAGAACCGTAGTCATTAAAATACTGTGGTACTGGAAGAGAAAGCCTAATTAATGGAATAAGAGTTCAGAAATAGGAATTTAATATACTATGAGAGTTTCCTTTCAAACAAAAAGTGAAAAGAAATCATTTAATAAATACTGTTTAAAAAATAACCATCTTTTGGCAATTAAAAAATATTGTACATTCACACCTACATCGCTCTTCTTTTTTATGGAATTTTCCTATTATTCTTTATAGCTAAATAAATTTTAAATGGGTCAAAGATTTAAGTGTAAAAATAAAACAATAAAAATACTGGAAGAAATTATGAAAAACTGTGTAAATAATAAAATAGAGCTGAGGACAAATGACAAACTGTTAAAATATTTTGAGCCTTATAAAAGACAAAGAGTTAATACGCTAAATCTTCCAAGAAGTCCTAAAACTGATAAGAAAACAATGTTTCAAGAGAAAAAATAGGTGAAGAACATAAACAGGCATTTCACAAAAGAATAAAATGCCAATCAGCATGTAAACATTTTCAACCTTTCTGATTATCAAAGAAACAGAAATCAAAATATGCAATGCTATTTGCATTAATATTGATGATGATAAAAAGAATTAAAGAATTATAATATGGTACTGTTGTGGGTGTTAGAAATGAGCATTCATATGCACAAGAACGGCATAAATTAATACCTCCTTTTTGGAAAGCAACTTAGCATTATATGTCAAAATATAAACTGTTCATAACCTGGACACATCTAGGATGTGTCTAACAATTCTACTTCTGGGAATTTACCCAAAGGGAAAAAAATGTATTAGACACAGATGTTCACTGCAGAGCTGTTTGTAATAGCGAAAAGCGAGAACACTCTAAAAAACATCCACCAATACAGAACAGGTTGAGTATATTATATACATGTACAATGGAATGTCATGTAGTCATTACAAGTTATAATAGAATATCAATTGACAATGAAAGATATCTAAAAATAAAATTGAACAGGTTGCAAAAAACATCATTCTCAATGTGATGCCACTTTTTTGGTAAAATTGAACATAAATCTATTCTATTATGGATACATAAAGAAAAGCTGAGGGACTTCCCTGGTGGCGCAGTGGTTAAGAATCTGCCTGCCATGCAGGGGACAAGGGTTTGATCCCTGGTCCTGCAAGATCCCACATGCCACGGAGCAACTAAGCCCGTGAGCCACAACTGCTAAGCCTGTGCTCTAAAGCCCGCAAGTCACAACTACTGAAGCCCACGCACCTAGAGCCCGTGCTCCGCAACAAGAGAAGCCACCACAATGAGAAGCCCGCTCGTTGCAACAAAGAGTAGCCCCTGCTCGCCGCAACTAGAGAAAGCCTGTGCGCAGCAACAAAGACCCAACACAGCCAAAAATAAATAAATAAATATGTTAAAAAAAAAAAAAGAAGCTGAAATGGATGGTCTTCACAATATTAAATGGTTAACTCTGGATAGTAAGATTTTGGAGAAGTTTTACTCCTTTGTATTTTTTTTTTTCATTGAGAATCTCTCTTTTTTTAACAAAAAGAAATCATAGGGACTTCCCTGGTGGTCCAGTGGTAAAGAATCTGCCTTCCAATTCAGGGGACATGGGTTCGATCCCTGGTCTGGGAACTAAGATCCCACATGTTGCCGGGCAACTAAGCCCGTGTGCCACAGCTTCTGAGCCCATGCACTCTGGAGCCCGCATGCCACAACTAGAGAGAAAACCCGCATGTCGCAACTAGAGAAGAGAAATCCCATACACCACAACTAGAGAAAAGCCCTCGCGCCGCAACAAAGAGCCTGTGAGCTGCAACTAAGACCTCATGCAGCAAAGAATAAAATAAATATTAAAAAAAAAATAAAATGGAAATCATAGAGAAACTTACACACACACATGTGCACACACATGTATAATACAAGTCGTGAGAGGGGAATGGGGATGTACCTCAGGTGGTCATCAAAGCGCACAGTAGCCGCACAGTGGAAGATGATGTCTGTGTAGGAAAGAAGCTCCTGCATGTCCTGCATGCTGATGGCAAAGTCATTCTGATTGAGATCTGCAGAAATAGCTCGGATCTTCTCATGCACATTTGGACAAACTTCTTTGACTTTTTCAAACAGCTAAAACACAAATATAAATCATCAAAGATCATCATCACCATCACACTGTTCTTGTTTTCACTGACTTGTTTCATTATAATTCTCAAAAACTGGTTTTAGTTGTAATAATATGACTCAACCATTTGCTGTATTGCATGCAGTTCAAGGTCAGCTTAGTATAATTCCTGCTCCTTTTAATTTGATAGAATTTGAAAAAGTCAGTTCCAATAACCAGTAAGGAGTGTATTTTGAACTTTTCCTGCAGGGTGAAGGAGGGGTAGTAAGTCATCCTTATCCTGTGCCATCCTTTCTTCCCTTCCAAGGCAGCTTCAGGTTTATACATAATGATTGTTTCCATTTCTGCTTGGGAAATATTGTTTTCAGTGCAAAATTACCAGCCTTTACACAGCCTTGACAAATTACCAGCAAAATCACCAGCCTTTAAGAAGGTCTCATGAGCACAGGTTCAAAACAACTTGGTTAATTGTACCAGATTAACAAGATGTCTTAGAAGCACAAAGATAATTAGAAAAAAACAAATTGAGAAAACTTGTAATGGGTAAAACAAAAAAATTTTTATATTATCTCATTCTAATATAAATGGTAGTTATTGTCTAGTAAGAGGATTACATGAGCTCATGTACTTTTTATAAGATTTTCGTTGATTTTTTAATGTTCTAATTTATTTATACAGGGAAAAGGAAAGAGCACTGGCAGTTTTAGCTTTTATTACAATTATTTAGATGAAACAGAGTCTCTAGTTTCCCCTCCACACAGAAGTTCTCAGATTAAATTTGTATTTTCCATTTTCTCAGAAAATAACAATTTTAATGAAATGATCTTGGCTCCAACCTACTTTGATAAAATAAAATTTTATTGTAGTATTGGTATGGTATGTTAACTGTGAGGACGAGAAAAGTAAGGTTAAATGTTTAGAAAGGTTAAGAGCAGAGAAAATTAGTCTATGTTTTTAATAGTAATATAGTAGTGGAGACGAACAATCCTTTTCTCCCTTTTAACCCCCAAAGAATGTTTTCATCTGTTGCTTGATCCTTAACAGAAGGCTTCTCCTCCCCATTAGAGAGCTACCCAACGCTTTTCTGTTGGGTAATAAGAAGTTGATCTCAGGTATTCAGAGAAATCATGTCTCATTTGTATCAGGCAAGACCATGTTCAGAGGAACATGGAAATTTAAATGAAGCCAACTAGGGAAGGGAATAAAATCCATGTACTGACCTGGCAAGATAATATACTTCTGTCTTGCAGCTATGATTTTCCTGCAGTATAAGGTCGGCCTTTTTAGTAAGTGTGACTATAATTCTGAAAATAATTCAGAAGTTAGGTCAATCCTCAATGCTTTTTTGACATCTGGGATTGAAAGGTATCTGAGGGACATTCTCAAAAAAGGTCACTCTGGTTCTTTCAGAAAGACATTTAATAGCTCTACAGGCATAATGGATCATAAGCATGCTAGTATTTGCTTTCCCAGTCAAATGTTTTCCTTTGTAGTTTGTGTTAATTGTACAACAAACACAGGATTTTTTGGGATAAATTTATGTAACATTTGTACAATTACCCCACTTTTTAATAACTGCATTTGTAGAAGGCTCTTTTTTGAGTCATGATAGATTTTATTCATAAGAAATCTATTTAAGGTTCTGTGGAGTCTGACTTTGGCCTGTGATGACTTATGGCTGCTTGAGAGCAAGACGTGGAAAATGACCTGTGTCCATCCTTCTGGCAATGGGGCTGCTCATGGATGATGTAAGATGCCATACATAGATTTTCTGTTGCCTTTGGTTTTTATGACTTTAAAAGGCAGAGGCTATTGTTATACTGTATTATACTTTCAGACCACCTGTGCAATGTTGAACAGCACCAAAATACAGTTACAGCATTACTATTTTAGGAGATAATTACTATTTTGGGAAACAATGTCCCAATCTACACCCTATTTATGGATTTATATTTTCAAATGAGAGGGGATATCTGAGTGAACATAGTGTAATTTAAAAAAAAGTTTAAGGGTTTCCCTGGTGGCGCAGTGGTTGAGAGTCTGGCTGCCGATGCAGGGGACACGGGTTCGTGCCCCGGTCCGGGAGGATCCCACATGCCGCGGAGCGGCTGGGCCCGTGAGCCATGGCCGCTAAGCCTGCGCGTCCGGAGCCTGTGCTCCGCAACGGGAGAGGCCACAACAGTGAGAGGCCCACGTACCGCAAAAAAAAAAGAAGTTTAAGTTTTCTGATATTGGGATTGATTACAATCAGCTGAAATAAATCAATAAATTGGCTGCATCAACTCAAACCACAGTGCTAAATTAGGGTCCCATTTTACTATATTAGCCAGGCCTAATAATATGACTTGCTTTGTCTGGAGTCTCAGCATACAGCTGTAGCTTCTAACAAAATAATTCTCCTTAAATGTTGGTACATCCTAAATAGAGTGCTAGAGATTACAGCCAACTGCCATGTAACAGGTCAGTGCCTTTCAAAGTGTTATCCCCCAAGTGAACTGCATTGAAATCACTAGTATGCAAGAAGACCCAACGCAGCCATAAATAAATAAACAAACAAACAAACAAATAAATAAATAAAAGATAAATCACTAGTATGCATCTTAAAAGTGTATATTCCTGGACCCCATTCCATCATCACCAAGTAAGAAATCACTGGGGCATGCCCAGGAGTTTGCATTTCACATAGTTTCATAGTTGATTTTAACTGAACCCAAGATGAGAACTTCTCTAGTTGGACTGTTAAATAACTGATGAACAATTCTGTATGACTCATTTCCCTTTTTAACTGCCCAGGGCAATTACAAGACATCAGTGGTTTTCAAACTGTGTTGGCATAAGAAAAATCTAGGGACCAATTAAAGATGATGTCCTTACTCCACCCTCAGAGACCTTGACTCAGTAGGTTTTGATATGTAACCCAAGAATTGTATTTCTTAACCATCTCCACAGATAGGTCTGATGGTCCAGGTCCATACTTAGAGAAACAGTGACTCCAAAATTTCATGTCCATTTTAAAATTCTGGGCTTAAATTTCACCCTCTGGCTTGTAAACTCCTTGATTCTCTTATATCTCTTTATCCTTGACAGCACCCAGTTCATTGAAATGACTCAAATTTCGCTTGTTAAATTGAAATTAATTACTGTAAGAATAGTAATAGAACCATAAATGGGAGCTTGATTCCTGAAATTGGTTACCAGCTCTTTTGTATTGGTGGAATAAAAGATAGCAGGTAACTACTGCTGAAAGAAGACACAGTGTTCCCTTGGGTCCTCTGTATTAACTGCCAAGGTGGGAGGGGGCATGGAAAGGCTCAGAGCAGACTCTTTTCTTTTGTAATAATGACAAGACTAAATGACAGATGAAATGATGCAAATGGATCCTCAATAGATACCAGCCCTTCTGAAAGTATTTTTTTTTTTTTTTTTTGGATAAGACATTTATTAAAGGCAAGAAAAAATACGTGGAATAAAAATGAGCTAAAAAATAAAATTTCAAAAATTTTAGTGAAGGCCCACCAATAAAGAACTTAATATAATTATTTTAGATTCTAAGAGTTTATAATCTTCCTTCTCATATATTATTTAATGGCATAGGACTGAGATGGTAAAGCGTTGAATAACTACTTGCTATTTTTGAACACTCAGGACTGCTGCTTTTCCATTTTAGGAAACCATGTTCTTGACAGGAGGAAGACACATTTCTGTGGTCACTGAAAGATAACAGCTGTGAGGTGATCTAAGCATTTCAAACTGATAACAAAGCAATACATTTTTCTTGGAAGGTTTAGGAGTCTTCCATTGATTTGACATTATACAGGCAAGTATTTCTCTCTCTTTCAATTTATTTTTTAAACATGAGAGACTATTATGGCAATAGTTACTTATAGCTCAGAGGCAAGAGAGAAACTTTGAAAATCCTAAGTAAGAAAATTGACAGAAAGAGAACATTTTGGATTCAATAAACTCCTTAGGTATGACTTCTGTGGCCAGAGACTAAGACTGCATTTTTATTAGAAGCAGGAATTGGGCAAGGAGTGGAGGGCATGACATTTATATAATGCTTTTGAAACAATGTACAGGCCCTGCACTTGGACTTCTACAGTCAATTTGTTATCCACATGACCTAACTTGGGAGGCATCTAGGAGTCACTACCTCCTGACGGCTATTAAATGTAATCATTCCTTTCTAATCATGAGAGTCTTTGATCTTTATTCAGTTTACTGATTCCCTCTCTTCAAATATAATTGTATTATTTAGTCACAATAACCAACCAAAATTTGCTTAGTATTTTTATTTTGTGAAAAAAAAAGTTAGATCCCTTAAACTAAAGTGCAATCTCTATGGAATATCTGGCATCCCAATGAAAAAGAGAGCCTGTAACATTTATCATAGAAATTTTAGAGTGCTGAGTAAAAGCAAATCAACGAATTTTGCAGGTTAGCTCTTGAACAAGAAAGACATTAAGAAAGGCTATATATAATCTAAGTTGAGAACAATTAAATACAAATAAGTGCATGTAAATTAAGGCAAAAACCCATCATACCTAATGTAAAGATTCACAAAATTCACAAAACGTTAGGATTTTGCTAGTTCACTACTAACTTCCGTAAGATAATGAAGAATTAACCTAGAAGTTTTTACTGCTTTAGTGAGGACCACTCTATAGAACCATAAGGCAGTCTGGTGTAGTACTAGTTTGTCACATTTTTGCATACAGTAGGGTTGCTTGAGAAGTTGTTTAAAAAGACAAAAAACCCAAAAAACCCAGATGTACTGACCCTAGAGATTCTGACTGAGTTCTGACTTGAAGCTTGGGTGCCTGGAGTTTGTACAAGCTCTATAATGAGTCTGATACACACTGAAGGTGTGAACCATTGGTGTATTAGAAAGATCCCAGGCTCTTTGGAGTCAGGAAGGCCAGGGTCTGAGGCCTACTTCTGCCATTTACTAACTGTGTGACTGGGGTAAGTTACTCACCTCGTGGGGCCTCCGTGTCTTCATCTGCATATTTATCTAAAATGTCAATCAAAGGACTGTCTCATTCTGTGATCTCAGAGAACTAATAATTCAGCATGTATTCTGCTATTCTTTTTTTTCTACTTTTCTTTTTTCCCACAGTTTTATTAAGAAATAATTGGAATACATTACTGTATAAGCTTAAGAGGTACAGCATGATTTACATATATTGTGAAATGATTACCACAATAGGTTCAGCTAATATCCATCTTCTCATATAGATACAATAAAAAGAAAAGAATGAAAAAAAGGAAAAAATGTTCTCCTTGTGATAAGAACCCTTAGGAATTACTCTATTAACAACTGTCCTGTATATCATACCTATTCTGCTATTCTTGAAAACAATTTTGCATTTAACAAAATTATAGTTCACTTTACATAAGAATCTATAATAAATGCTAGAGGTGACACAGTTCATCATCTTGTTAATGCTCTGTTCCCATGCCAAACGCCTGCTTCACAGAGTTCTTTGAGAATAAGTACCTGGTTAAAGGAAGCAATTTCCTAAGGGTAGCAATGCAATTCAGTGGGGAAAACATGGGCATTGGAGATAAGAGAACTGCATTTACAGTCTGCTTTTTCACTACCTTGGTACTTCCTTGGATAGGTGACAACTTTCTTGGAGTAATTTCTCATCTGTGAGGTAGCAATAAGGCATACCACAGAGTTTTGTGAGGATTAAATAGGGTAATAAAAGTCAGATGCCTAGCATAGTGGCTACCACTTAGTATGTTTCTAATAATAGGAAAACTTCCTTTCTGCTTCCGCAGAAATACTCCATTTGCAAAAGCTGCTAATCAGACAGCTATGTGTGTATTTGTGCGTCATCCCAAGGTTTCTGATTATACCATGTGATCCTGATACCTCTGAAAACCGAATATATTCCAGAGTGTCGACTTAACAAAAAAATACACAGTGAGAGCTGCGAGTTAAGTTTTATTTGGGGCAAAATGAGGACTCCAGTCCAGTAGACAGCACCACAGATAGTTCTGACAAACTGCTGCAAAGAGGTAGGGGGGAAGTTCAGTATATATGTGATTTCGGTGAAGGGGGAGTACATGCAATCAAGCACATATATTTTTTTAAAACATCTTTATTGGAGTATAATTGCTTTACAATGGTGTGTTAGTTTCTGCTTTAAAACAAAGTGAATCAGTTATACATGTACATATGTTCCCATATCTCTTTCCTCTTGCGTCTCCCTCCCTCCCACCCTCCCTATCCCACCTCTCTAGGTGGTCACAAAGCACTAAGCTGATCTCCCTGTGCTATGTGGCTCCTTCCCACTAGCTATTTTACGTTTGGTAGTGTATATATGTCCATGCCACTCTCTCATTCTGTCCCAGCTTACCCTTCCCCCTCCCTGTATCCTCAAGTCCACCTCTAGTAGGTCTGCGTCTTTATTCCTGTCTTGCCCCTAGCTTCCTCATGACCATTTTTTATTATTTTACGTTTGGTAGTGTATATATGTCCATGCCACTCTCTCATTCTGTCCCAGCTTACCCTTCCCCCTCCCTGTATCCTCAAGTCCACCTCTAGTAGGTCTGCGTCTTTATTCCTGTCTTGCCCCTAGCTTGCTCATGACCATTTTTTATTTGTTTTTTAGATTCCATATATATGTGTCAGCATACGGTATTTATCTTTCTCTCTCTGACTTACTTCACTCTGCATGACAGACTCCAGGTCCATCCACCTCACCACAAAAAACTCAATTTCGTTTCTTTTTATGGCTGAGTAATATTGCATTGTATATATGTGCCACACCTTCTTTATCCATTCATCTGTCAATAGACACAATAGCTTCCATGTCCTGGCTATTGTAAATAGAGCTGAAATGAACACTGTGGTACATGACTCTTTTTGAATTATGGTTTTGTCAGGGTATATGCCCAGCAGTGGGATTGCTGGGTTGCATGGTAGTTCCATTTGTACATTTTCAAGGAACCTCCATAAGGTTTTCCCCAGTGGCTGCATCAATTTACAGTGTCATCAACAGTGCAAGAGGGATCCCCTTTCTCCATACCCTCTCCAGCATTTACTGTTTGTAGATTTTTTGATGATGGCCATTCTGACCAGTGTGAGATGATATCTCATTGTAGTTTTGATTTGAAATTCTCTAATGATCAGTGATGTTGAGCATCCTTTCATGTGTTTGTTGGCAATTGGTTTATCTTCTTTGGAGAACTGTCCACCAGGTCTTCTGCCCATTTTTGGATTGAGCCTTTTGTTCTCCTGATATTGAGCTGCATGAGCTACTGGTAAATATTGGAGATTAATCCCTTGTGTCTTGGAAGGCTGTGCATTTCTAAGAATTTGTCCATTTCTTTCAGGCTGTACATTTTATTGGCATAGAGTTACTTGTAGTAATCTCTCATGATCCTTTGTATTTCTGCAGTGTCAGTTGCTACTTCTCCTTTTTCATTTCTAATTCTATTGATTAGAGTCTTCTCCTCTTTTTCTTGGTGAGTCTGGCTAATGGTTTATCAATTTTGTTTATCTTCTCAAAGAACCAGCCTTTAGTTTTATTGATCTTTGCTATCATTTCCTTCATTTCTGATGTGATATTTATTATTTCTTTCCTTCTGCTAACTTTGGGTTTTTTTGTTCTTCTTTTTCTGATTGCTTTAGGTGTAAGGTTAAGTTGTTTATTTGAGATGTTTCTTGTTTCTTAAGGTAGGACTGTATTGCTATAAACTTCCCTTTTAGAACTGCTTTTGCTGCATCCCATGGGTTTGGGGTTGTTGTGTTTTCATTGTTATTTGCTTCTAGGTATTTTTTGATTTCCTCTTTGATTTCTTGAGTGATCTCTTGGTTATTAAGCAGTTTATTGTTTAGCCTCCAGGTGTTTGTATTTTTAACAGTTTTTTTCCTGTAATTGATATCTAGTCTTACAGCACTGTGGTCGGAAAAGACACTTGATATGATTTCAATTTTCTTAAATTTACCAAGGCTTGATTTCTGACCCAAGATATGATCTATCCTGGAGAATGTTCCATGAGCACTTGAGAAGAAAGTGTATTCTGATGTTTTTGGATGGAATGTCCTATACATATCAATTAAGTCCATCTTGTTTAATGTATCATTAAAAGCTTGTGTGTCCTTATTTATTTTCATTTTGGATGATCTGTCCATTGGTGAAAGTGGGGTGTTAAAGTCCCCTACTATGAATGTGTTACTGTCGATTTCCCATTTTATGGTTGTCGGTATTTGCCTTATGTATTGAGGTGCTCCTATGTTGGGTGCATAAATATTTACAATTGTTATATCTTCTTCTTGGATCTATCCCTTGATTATGTAATGTCCTTCTTTGTCTCTTGTAACAGTCTGTTTTAAAGTCTATTTTGTCTGATATGAGAATTGCTACTCCAGCTTTCTTTTGGTTTCCATTTGTAAGGAATATCTTTTTCCATCCCCTCACTTTCATTCTGTATGTGTCCCTAGGTCTGAAGTGGGTCTCTTGTAGATAGCATATATACAGGTCTTGTTTTTGTATCCATTCAGCCAGTCTATGTCTTTTGTTTGGAGCATTTAATCCATTTTCATTTAAGGTAATTATTGATATGTATGTTCCTATTACCATTTTCTTAATCGTTTTCAGTTTGTTATTGTAGGCCTTTTCCTTCCCTTGTCTTCCTGCCTAGAGAAGTTCCTTTAGCATTTGTTGTAAAGCTGGTTTCATGGTGCTGAATTCTCTTAGCTTTTGCTTGTCTGTAAAGGTTTAAATTTCTCTGTCAAATGTGAATGCGATCCTTGCTGGGTAGAGTAATCTTGGTTGTAGGTTTTTCCCATTCATCACTGTAAATATGTCCTGCCACTCCCTTCGAGCTTGGAGAGATTCTGCTGAAAGATCGGCTCTTAACCTTATGGGGATTCCCTTGTGTGCTATTTGTTGTCTTTCCCTTGCTGTTTTTAAAATTTTTTCTTTGTATTTAGTTTTTGATAGTTTGATTAATATGTGTCTTGGCATGTTTCTCCTTGGATTTATCCTGTATGGGACTCTCTGTGCTTCCTGGACTTGATTAACTATTTCCTTTCCCATATTAGGGAAGTTTTAAACTATAATCTCTTCTAATATTTTCTCTGTCCCTTTGTTTTTTTTCTTCTTCTTCTGGGACCCCTATAATTCGAATGTTGGTACATTTAATGTTGTCTCAGAGGTCTCTGAGACTGGCCTCAGTTCTTTCCATTTTTTTCTTTATTCTGCTGTGCAAATTTCTTTATTATTTCTTTCTCTTTATTCTGCTGTGCAGAATTTCCACTATTTTATCTTCCAGATTACTTATCTGTTCTTCTGCCTCACTTATTCTGCTATTGATCCCTTCTAGAGAATTTGTAATTTCATTTATTGTGTTGTTTATCACTGTTTCTTTGGTCTTTAGTTCTTCTAGGTCCTTGTTAAATGTTTCTCGTATTTTCTCCATTCTATTTCAAAGACTTTGGATCATCTTTACTGTCATTATTCTGAATTCCTTTTCAGTTAGACTGCCTATTTCGTCTTCAGTTGTTTGGTCTGGTGGGTTTTTACCTTGCTCCTTCACCTGCTGTGTGTTTTTCTGTGTTCTCATTTTGCTTAACTTACTGTGTTTGGGGTCTCCTTTTCGCAGGGTGCAGGTTCATAGTTCCCATTGTTTTTTGGTGTCCCCAGTGGCTATGGTTGGTTCAGTGGGTTTTGTAGGCTTCCTGGTGGAGGGGACTAGTGCCTGTGTTTTGGTGGATGAGGCTGGACCTTGTCTTTCTGGTGGGCAGGTCCATGTCTGGTGGTGTGTTTTGGGGTATCTGTGGCCTTATTATGATTTTAGGCAGCCTCTCTGCTAATGGGTGGGAATGTGCTCCTGTCTTGCTAATTGTTTGGCATAGGGTGTCCAGCACTGTAGCTTGCTGGTCGTTGAGTGGAGCTGGGTCTTGGCATTGAGATGGAGATCACTGGAGATTTTCGCCGTTTGATATTATGTGGAGCTGGACCACATAATATTGGTCTTGTGGACATGATACTGGTCATGTGGACCAATGTCCTGAACTTGGCTCTCCCACTTCAGAGGCACAGACCTGACACCTGGCTGGAGCACCAACAGCCTGTCATCCACATGGTGCACAATAAAAGGGAGAAAAAGAAAGAAAGAAAGAAGAAGATAAAATAAAATAGATAAAGTTATTAATATAAAAAATAATTATTAAAAAAATTTTTTAAGTAATTAAAAAAAAAAGAATGAAAGAAGAGAGCAACCAAACCAAAAAACAAATACACCAATGATAACAAGCACTAAAAATTATACTAAAAAAACAAAGAAAAAAAAAAGAACAGAGAGAACCCTAGAACAAATGGTAAAAGCAAAGCAATACAGACAAAATCACACACAGAATTGTACACATACACACTCACAAAAAGAGAAAAAGGGGAAAAGAAAAAATATATATATATCATTGTTCCCAACGTCCACCTCCTGAATTTGGGATGATCCGTTGTCTATTCAGGTATTCCAGAGATAAAGGGTATATCAGGTTGATTGTGGAGATTTAATCCACTGCTCCTGAGGCTGCTGGGAGAGATTTCCCTTTCTCTTCTTTGTTCACACAGCTCCCAGGGTTCAGCTTTGGATTTAGCCCCACGTCTGCATGTAGATCACCTGAGGGCATCTATTCTTCACTCATACAGGACACCTGACACCTGGCTGGAGCACCAACAGCCTGTCATCCACATGGTGCACAATAAAAGGGAGAAAAAGAAAGAAAGAAAGAAGAAGATAAAATAAAATAGATAAAGTTATTAATATAAAAAATAATTATTAAAAAAATTTTTTAAGTAATTAAAAAAAAAAGAATGAAAGAAGAGAGCAACCAAACCAAAAAACAAATACACCAATGATAACAAGCACTAAAAATTATACTAAAAAAACAAAGAAAAAAAAAAAGGACAGAGAGAACCCTAGAACAAATGGTAAAAGCAAAGCAATACAGACAAAATCACACACAGAATTGTACACATACACACTCACAAAAAGAGAAAAAGGGGAAAAGAAAAAATATATATATATCATTGTTCCCAACGTCCACCTCCTGAATTTGGGATGATCCGTTGTCTATTCAGGTATTCCAGAGATAAAGGGTATATCAGGTTGATTGTGGAGATTTAATCCACTGCTCCTGAGGCTGCTGGGAGAGATTTCCCTTTCTCTTCTTTGTTCACACAGCTCCCAGGGTTCAGCTTTGGATTTAGCCCCACGTCTGCATGTAGATCACCTGAGGGCATCTATTCTTCACTCATACAGGACAGGGTTAAAGGAGCAGCTGATTCGGGGGCTCTGGCTTATTCAGGCCAGGGGCTGGTGGGGTACGGTGTGTGGGGTGAGCCTGTGGTGGCAGAGGCTGGTGAGATGTTGCAGCAGCCTGAGGCTCACCGTGCATTCTCCCGGGGAAGTTGTCCCTGGATCACAGGACCCTGGCAGTGGTGGGCTGCACAGGCTCCCGGGAGGGGAGGTGTGGACAGTGATCTGTGCTCACACACAGGCTTCTTGGTGGCAGCAGCAGCAGGCTTAGTGTCTCATGCCCATCTCTGGGGTCACGCTGATAGCCGTGGCTCACGCCCGTCTTTGGAGCTCCTTTAAGCAGCACTCTTAATCCGCTCTCCTCGAGCACCAGGAAACAGAGGCAAGAAAAAGTCTCTTGCCTCTTCGGCAGGTCCAGACTTTTTCCTGGACTCCCTCCCGGCTAGCTGTGGTGCACTAGCCCGCGTCAGGCTGTGTTCACACAGCCAATTCCAGTCCTCTCCCTGGGATCTGACCTCCGAAGCCTGAGCCTCAGCTCCCAACCCCGCCCGCCCCGGCGGGTGAGTAGACAAGCCTCTCGGGCTGGTGAGTGCTGGTCGGCACCGATCCTCTGTGCAGGAATCTCTCCGCTTTGCCCTCCACACCCTCATTGCTGCATTATCCTTCGTGGCTCCGAAGCTTACCCCGTCTGCCACCCATGGTCTCCGCCCGCGAAGGGGCTTCTAGTGTGTGGAAACCTTTCCTCCTTCACAGCTCCCTCCCAGTGGTGCAGGTCCCATCCCTATTCTTTTGTCTCTGTTTATTCTTTTCTTTTGCCCTACCCAGGTACTTGGGGAGTTTCTTGCCTTTTGGGACGTCTGAGGTCTTCTGCCAGCCCTCAGTTGGTGTTCTGTAGGAGTTGTTCCACATGTAGATGTAATTCTGATGTATTTGTGGGGAGGAAGGTGATATCTGCATCTTACTCTTCTGCCATCTTGAAGCTCCCCTTCAAGCACATATTTTTTGTAGAAGGTTTCTGCTGGTCATGAGGAACAGATGTCACCATAAAGGATTTTAGTGTTTTTCTAGATATGAGGAGATACAAGAATTGGGCTCATAAAATCAACTCCTGAAAATATCTAACTATCTGAAGACCTGTTCTGCCAGTTTTTCCCAGAGCACAGAGAGCCTCATTTCAGCTCTCCACCCTGAACACCTTTCAGGCAGGTGTTGAAAGTCAGCAGCTGCAGCAGCACATGATTTAATCCGTGTAGAGGGAGCTGGCAAGTGCCAGTGGCGAGTGCCAATTAGTTGACAAGAGTCATGTTGAATCCTGTGGTTTGGTGACGTTTTTGAAGGAAATCAGTACAGGCAATGTGAAGCTTTTGAGAAAAAGACTTGATGTGATTGGAAGAAATTTAAAAAGAAGGAAAGAAGTTGGACATGTGAAATCATGCCAGGGATTGAATTAACTAGTGAATGGTACTGTAAAAGAAAACAAGAGATTGAGAAATAAACTGTTTCTGTTTCTGGGACCTTAAAGAATATCCCTAGGACAAAATCAATTTTAAAAGTTTTTTTTTTTTGTTTTTTTTTTTTCTTAAAAGGAAGGAAATGGCCCATAGGGGAGAGGCTTAACATGCTTCAACTAATCTGAGTTGAGTATCTGTCAAACTGAGAATCAGTTATACTCTTTCAAAAGTGTGTTTGTTAATCATGGGAAATTTTAATTCCTGGCAATAGTCCCTCAAGTTGTCTCAAGTTTATAAAAGCCTCTTGCTTTTCTGTGGGATCATTAGTTTCTTAGGAAAAGTAAAAAGTGGTAATGGAACAAAACTGACTTTGGGAATTTAAAATACAAACTTCTGGTTCTAATTGCCTTTGCCTTATATGGAGATTTAACAGAATTATTAATATCAATCAGAAATTCATCTTTTTTTGGAAGTTGTGGACAAGCAGCTTTTACACAGGGTAGCCTGAACCAAACATGAAAATGCTTTTCTTCCTTATAAAAGAGTCTATGAAGGGCTTCCCTGGTGGCGCAGTGGTTGAGAGTCCGCCTGTCAATGCAGGGAACACGGGTTTGTGCCCCGGTCTGGGAGGATCCTACATGCCACGGAGCGGCTGGGCCCGTGAGCCATGGCTGCTGAGCCTGCGCGTCCGGAGCCTGTGCTCTGCGACGGGAGGGGCCACAACGGTGAGAGGCCCGCGTACCGCAAAAAAAGAAAGAAAAAAAAAGAGTGTATGAAAATTAACAATGAACTTTTACATAAAATGAATAACTTTTCTGTTGGGTGCTTCTTAATACTCCAGTGATGTCAAAGTGTTGGCCTTTTCTTTGCCGGTGTTACTTAGTTGAAAGTTAATTTGTTTAAACGCATTATTTTTCCTCTTAGGGATCTAATGTCTTCTAAAAACTACCAAACAGTGATAGTCTTGCAAAATGATTCAACAAACTATTTCATAAAATGTTGCTATCTTCTATTGTCTTAAATCTAATCAGTTCTATGAACTGAGGGCCCCGTGTGTGACCCTGCATGATTCATTACCCCAAACTCTCCCGGGTATTTCAAAGTTGATTTATCTCAGGAGCAGCTGAGAGCTTATTGAGTAATTCACATTTTTCCAGAGAAGTTGACTTAAAATATCCAGTGCAACCTGCCAAGCTCTGCCTTTGTTTATAAATCTGCTTCCGGGTGACATCATACAGGATGGTCCCTCCCTGGAAGCCTTGAATTTTGCCTGGTCTTCTCAGATGCTGCATTCTAAACCCAGCACAATCTCATTGTAACCCTTTCCTTACCTGATTACTCTAGTTTAAGAGGGAATGCCTAACCATTTCTGGTATTCTCTCAATGAATTTTTTTTTTTTTTTAGATTCTGATCTCACTCTTAATTAACTACCTCACTCAATATAAATTCAACTACTTGTGGTTTTATTTTTCAGGTATGGATATTGTCTTCTTGATGTTTTCTTAAAGAGTTATTCAGAGTAGATTATGACCAACTTAAGAACCTAAATGGATATAAATAGGACATGACTGTTGTAAAAAGGAACACATCTTTAAAGCACTGAAGAGTCTCAAAATGCTGTCAACACTTTGAGCTTCATAACTGAATGATTTATTTGTAACTAATTATCTCTTGTCATGGGGAAGAATCATGTCTTTAAGCAAAGCCGCATTTTAGATAGCAAAATAAATATCAATTTCACCACTGAAAATTGTTTCTGCTACCTGGAAAGCTTGTTGGTTCATACTTAAATGAGCACATTTTTCATAATAAGAGACCAAGCAGTCAGCTTGGGATGCCTGGGGAACCACAAGTGGGTCTGCGGTTAGCATGTTCACATGTCAACATGGGAAATTTGGCTTATTCTCCGTAGAAACTTCTCAGATTTTGTGAAAGAAATTAGGAGAGTTTTCTTAAAAACGATTTTATAGACTTAGAATCATATTTCTTTCTTTTTTTTTTTTGAGTCTTACTTTTATTTTATTTTTTTAACATCTTTATTGGAGTATAATTGCTTTACAATGTTGCATTAGTTTCTGCTGTATAACACAGTGAATCGGCTATATGTATACTTATACCCCATATTTCCTCCCTCTTGCGTCTCCCTCCCACCGTCCCTATCCCACCCCTCTAGGTGGTCACAAAGCACCTAGCTGATCTCCCTGTGCTATGCAGCTGCTTCCCACTAGCTATCTATTTTACATTTAGTAGTGTATATATGTCAATGCTACTCTCTCACTTCAGTCAAACTACTTAATTCTGATAAAGTTTCTAAACTAAAAGTAAACAACTTATATCTGATGACATAATTTTGGAAATTCGTGATTGCTTTGCTGCCTTATTTATTTACTATCTTAAAAAGTGGGCTTTTTCTCCCACTATAAAAATAAAACATCTTCATTGTAATTGCATTTAGAAAATTCTTTTGGAAAAAGATTATTGTTCTGGCTGTTCACTACAAAAGACAGTGGTTTTTTTACTTAACGTTAAAAGTAAACATGTTCAATAAATATATTTGCACATTATTTATGTATGTCTCTGGTTGTTTTCTTAGAGTGCCACCTTAATTATCTTTGTGAGAATGTCCTCAAGGATCTGCCATTAATTCAGATACATTTCCCTCAATTGATATGTTCCTTTAAGTGGTCTGAACATACTTAAGGATCTTAGCATATGTGAGGAAATTGATCCTCTGTTCTGATTCTTGAGTCCCAATTCTATGTGGCCAAAGGATTAAAAATAACCTTCTTTCCAAAGCATTTCCTACTTAATTGTCTCTCTCTGAAGGCATGGAAAGAGGAAGTGAGAGGTAGCTGCTGTCCATACCGTGAAAGGAAAGGAATGAAGCTGATGAACGAATTTTGATAGATAGATATCAATAGAACAGATGTTCTCTTGATCATATTTCCTGGGGACACAGTGGGAATCAAAGGCAAACTGGTAACATTTTTATTCATTATGTTTTAAAGAAAGTTTCCAAGCCTCCTATACCTGATACCATTAATCTACCTTCAAGCACACTGTATTACTTAAGGTGGATTAGAATTCATGCATTGTTTTGTGTGACAGGAGGCAAGTACCGACTAAAAGTAATACCAGACCCTTCTTAGGAATAAGGCTTGGAGGCATTTAAATCACTCTGTCATGTCAAAATAAAGTTCAATGGCAGAATCTAGACTGGATCTTGATTCATATAAGATATTTAATAAATATTTGTAGAATCAGAGGCCTTCCAGAAGAAACTCTAACCCAAACAGGAAAGCTCTTCTGAGTAAGAACCTAGGGTGAGAGTGGTCATACAACAGAAGTAAAGACTGGCTTAAAGAACTGGAGTACATTAAACTTGTTTATTGAACAAATTTGGTTGATTACCTACAAAGTGTCAAGCACTGTGTCAGATGTGGAAGACACAGTGGGAACACACGAAGGAAATAACAAAAAGGCTTTAGTTTAAAAAATTAAAGGGAAAAAATTGGGATAATAAATGTGTTATTGGTTTCAGCAAATCAAATACTTTTGAGCAAATGGTGTATTATTTGACAAACCTGAGACTCTTCTCACTGAATCTGAAATTAGGAAAGCATCAAAGCAGACAGAATTACTATGAAACCAAAGATGTCTGGGTATATTCCTTTAAGTATAACCCTGTGTTGGACAGTTGGTTGTGGGGACCTACATGTTTGGAATAACTGACTTGCACCGTTTCCCTCTAAATTCTAACCAAATCGAGGAAAGCTAGACTTCATATGGAATAGTTTCACTTTTAAAGGAAACGTTGCAAAAATATTAAACTATATCATTCTCTTTTTATGAAGAAGCCCAGGCCCTGTCTTTCTATCTGACCACATAAGTCAAAATTTATGGAAGTATAATTAATCCCTTTGCTGCAAAAACCAGAAATAGAGACTAAAGAAGAAATGTCTATATTTCAATGTCTTGAGCATTTTGGTGCTATAGTAATTGTTCCCTTTTAAAATACTCATTTAAACATATCTTCAATAGTGTTACTGTAAAGGCAAAATTTCTTTGATGAAAAGGAAAAATTTTTAATGACAAAAGAAAAATACTGTTTATTCTGAGGTTGAATTTAGGAACCCATGTGAAGGAAGGCTTAGCAAAGGGGAAGATAGGTGAGACTGACTGCTTGTATGAAGCTAATTTTGTATGCTGGATTTGATTCTATTAGGGCTATCTTTTTTTTTTTTTTTAAACATCTTTATTGGAGTATAATTGCTTTACAATGGTATGTTAGTTTCTGCTGTATAACAAAGTGAATCAGCTATACATATAGATATATCCCCATATCCCCTCCCTCTTGTGCCTACCTCCCACCCTCCCTATCCCACGCCTCTAGGTGGTCACAAATCACCGAGCTGATCTCCCTGTGCTATGCAGCTGCTTCCCACTAGCTATCGGTTTTACATTTGGTAGTGTATATATGTCCATGCTACTCTCACTTCGTCCCAGCTTACCCTTCCCCCTCCCCATGTCCTCAAGTCCATTCTCTACGTCCGCATCTTTATTCCTGTCCTGCCCCTAGGTTCTTCAGAACCATTTTTTAAATTTATTTTTAGATTCCATATATATGTGTTAGCATACGGTATTTGTTTTTCTCCTTCTGCCTTACTTCATTCTGTATGACAGACTCTAGGTCAATCCACCTCACTACAAACAACTCAGTTTCATTTCTTTTATGGCTGAGTAATACTCCACTGTATATATGTGCTACATCTTCTTTATCCATTCATCTGTCAATGGACACTTAGGTTGCTTCCATGTCCTGGCTATTGTAAACAGAGCTGCGATGAACATTGTGGTACATGACTTCTTGAATTATGGTTTTCTCAGGGTATATGGCCAGTAGTGGGATTGCTGGGTCGTATGGTAGTTCTATTTTTAGTTTTTTAAGGAACCTCCATACTGTTCTCCATAGTGGCTGTATCAATTTACATTCCCACCAACAGTGCAAGAGGGTTCCCTTTTCTCCACACCCTTTCCAGCATTTATTGTTTGTAGATTTTTTGATGATGGCCATTCTGACTGGTGTGAGGTGATATCTCATTGTAGTTTTGATTTGCATTTCTCTAATGATTAGTGATATTGAGCATCCTTTCATGTATTTGTTGGCCATCTGTATATCTTCTTTGGAGAAATGTCTATTTAGGTCTTCTGACCATTTTTGGATTGCGTTGTTTGTTTTTTGATATTGAGCTACATGAGCTGCTGGTAAATTTTGGAGATTAATCCTTTGTCAATTGCTTTATTTGCAAATATTTTCCCCCATTCTGAGGGTTGTTTTTTGTCTAGTTTATGCTTTTCTTTGCTGTGCAAAAGCTTTTAAGTTTCATTAGGTCCCATTTGTTTATTTTTCTTTTTATTTCCATTTCTCTAGGAGGTGGGTCAAAAAGGATCTTGCTGTGATTTATGTCATAGAGTGTGCTGCCTATGTTTTCCCCTAAGAGTTTTATAGTGTCTGGCCTTACATTTAGGTCTTTAATCCATTTTGAGTTTATTTTTGTGTATGATGTTCGGGAGTGTTCTAATTTCATTATTTTACATGTAGCTGTCCAGTTTTCCCAGCAGGAGAAGAATTTTTAAAACTATAACTGGAGGACAGCTGCTGACTAGAAATGTAAAGTCCTGAGCATCCAGGAATTTAGCAAATGGCTGCTGACTGCAGTTTTCTTGGTTTTAAGATACCACCAAGCTCCAGTTTAGTTACCTCTGCATTGGAGATGACAAATTTATGGGTATGTTTTGGATTAGATAAAATACAAAGCTGATTATTTTATATTTTACATTAATAAAACTCAGAGAAATTTTATTTTGCCTTTTTAACCCATATGTCAGCTTGGGTCTCCCTATAATTAATTAAATTATGATTGATTATATCCTTAATTTAAGATTCTCTGTAAGATTATTGAGAATTTCCAGGCGGCCAGTGATTGGCTTAGACCTGAAGTTTCTGAACAAATCAGTACATGGCATACCTCAGGCCACAGAGGTTGGTTCAGAAGTTGATATATAACCTAACCCAGGCTGATGAGATGTAAAGAAAATTTTGCTGAGGGTTTCCAGAAAATAAGTTTCATCGATCTTGGAAGAGAGCTTCAGGGAGAGCCAGCTCTCCTCATCCAAAGATTGCCATAAATGTATGTGAGCAAGATATTATTATCCCATTTTACAGATAAGGAAACTGAGGTTCAGTAGAGTATGTATCTTGCCCACTGTCCTATGGCTAATAATTAGCAGTGCTAAGATTCAAACCCAGGTCAATCTACCTCTGAAGCCCATGCTCTTAAGCACCATCTGATAGCAACAGATAGCTCCCAGGTGATATTGATGCTGCTGGTTGGGAGACCACAGTTTAAGGACCACTGTTTATAAAAGTCAACAGCTGACAGTTGTAAACAGCCCAATAGTGGAAACAGGTAGAGATTTGCAAGCCAGTTTCACAAATAAGTTATTTATAGTATAATCAAGATTTCCATACCAAAAGAATTATTGCTGTGTTATCAAATACAATGCATTGAATATAACTATAGGCGAAAATTATGCTGACCTCAAGACTCTCTGCCAAAATATTTATCTAGAAATTCATAAGCTGGCTACAAAGCTAAAGAGGCATGTCTCCTACATGATGAAAACAGTCCATTAGGGATGTATAACTGAGCAAGCTGTATGAAGAAGGATCTGAGAGTTTCTTCTCAATTTTGGTTTTATGCCACATCAGCCTTTTTTTTCTTATTCTTAAGAACCATTACTTACAATGCAGGCAGTGTAGGGTATAGGCAAGTGTGCTTGCCTTAGAGCCAGACTTGGGGGGTGGGTGTCTGAAGTCTGACTCTCTCATTTACTAACTGGGTGACCTTTGGAAAGTTAACACTTCTGGTCTCATTTATCCATCTGTAAAATTTGGATATTAATTCTTACTTCACAGGGTTGTTGAAAAATCAATGAGGTAAGGCTCATTTGAATAGTGTCTGCCATGTACTAAGTACCCAGTAAGTGCCAGCTATTATTATTTGTCCCACTGCTGAGTTAAGCTATGAGATACAGGAGAGGCTTTTGTGATTCTCCTGATGATGGTTTATACCAAAATCTCATGCTGGTGCCAGAAGATAAAATGTAATCATCAAGCTTACGGGGTGTCTATAATGTGCTGTGCTATCAGATACACAACTCCATTAGATGTTAGCATGCCTAAACACTGGAAAGGAGACTTTGTAAAAAAAATGTCTTATTTAAATCTTCTTTTTGCCAACCCTAAGTGACCTTGTACTTTCCAAAGGAGTCTATGAACAAGACACGTACATTTAAATTAATTCCCATGGCAATCCTAGGAGGTCATTGTTGTTATTATTCTAAACATTGCAAGCTGGAGGCTAAGAGGTATAAAGTGACAAAAGATTGATAATATGTCTGAGATGAAAGCCTTCAAATTTATAAATTAAGACATGAGATGACATTCATATTTTGGGGGGAGGGGAGTGAGAAAGTTTGATACCCAAATGCTCATTCACACATATGTTTCATTTTCCCTTTGAAGAACTTACAGGATAATAGAAATATAATGGAATAATAGAGATATCAAGTTATCATAGATAAAGTATACAACTTGTGGCTTTTAGACAACTGAAAGTATTACTACATGGCTACTTAGTAATCACATCTGTTTATAATATGATATGATGTAATATGCAATATGCTATCTAAAAATTTGGAGGAAAGCTACCTTAAATTTAAATGAAAATTAGGGAAGCGTTTGGATGACCTCATGATAGATTTCAAGCCTGGCGAGTCCACTCTGCGAGCTTTAGCATTTTGATTCTTACTCAGTAATTTGTAGAATATAGATTACCTGCTCACCTGTTCTGGACAGGGTCTAAGCACTCTTTCCCCTCTTATGGGAAAACACCACAGATTTCCATGAGCTGCTCCTTGCTATCTTGTTTTGTCTCCTTTCCTCTACATGCCCAGATATCCTGGCCCCCACCTGCAGTTTGGGGCTATAAGGGAACATTGTAATGAGTCACCATGCCCTAAGGCTCTTCCCATAAGGCATACCTTACTATTTAGGATCTGGAAAACCCTCTGCTGCAGGGTCTGGCCAGCCTTGGGCCTCACAAGGATGTAAATGACTCTCAGGTCTGGGCTGGTGCGAAATAGCTTCTCCATCAACACTTTGCCCAAGAAGCCTGTGGCCCCAGTAATGAGAATGGACTTGCCACCATAGAAATCTGCGATCATGGACATGGCTCTTCCCTTTGTCTTTTATAGCTTCGGAAAGAGGTTCCTGAAAAGAAAGAAAAATAACAAAAGATTACATTCTCAGTAGTGCTAAAATGCAGTCATTTAAAATGTTGCTGGTATTTCCAGGAGCTTTGAATGCAGGAAAAGTTCAGACAGAGTGATAGCATCATGGTTTATTGGCAACACAATTCATTTCAATCAATATTTACTGAGATTTCTCTCCCTGCTAGACGTTATGC
The DNA here is from genome assembly GCF_003031525.2 of Neophocaena asiaeorientalis asiaeorientalis. Taxonomy (NCBI): domain Eukaryota; kingdom Metazoa; phylum Chordata; class Mammalia; order Artiodactyla; family Phocoenidae; genus Neophocaena; species Neophocaena asiaeorientalis. Next base: position 23,394,758 of record NW_020176571.1, on the reverse strand, counting down.
CAGGAACTGTGGACAAGAAATGAGTAAGACATGGTTCCTGCTCTTAAGGAATTGCTTGTAGTCTGATGGAGGAGAAAGATACCTAGAGACCATGAAATATAATATGGTAATGCTAAAACCAAAGAAAGCACAGAGGAAGGGTGCATAGCAGGATCTGGAAATTTCAGGAAGGCCCCTATAGGTGGTGACACCTGCGGTCAAACTTGAAAAGAGATAAGGGCTGAGGTAAGGGCATTCCAGGCCAAAGAAAGATCAAAAGCAAAGGTCCAACGTGTGGTGTGGGATGCTGTATGGGGGAATAATACAAAGAATTCAGTGTTATGAGAATGTAAACGATAAGGTTGGGAATAGCCCCAAATCTGTGAAACCAAAGATTAGAACAGGATCAAATTTTTAAAATTATGATGTAATTAGTATTTCAGTTGCAGTTTTATTCAGAGAAAATCATTTCCAAGAGCAGATCTAGTGGTGGAAAGTCAGATGCAGCACTTGGATGCTGTGACTTCCAAGAAAAAACACCCCATGCAACATGAAGTGTTTTGTCTTTAAGCCTGGCCTCAAGATTGTTGATTGGAAGCCATGGAGCTTTGGAGGAGGCAAGGCCATAGTGTGGGAGCAGACTTTCCTTTCTGTCACTGACTTTGCTGCCTGCAGCAAGTCTTTGGCTGTCTTTGTGGATCAGATTTGGGTGGATCTTGCAGAACACAACTCCAGGGACCAGCCCTGACATCAGAGCTTGAAAGAAGAACAAAAAAAAAAAAGTGAAAAAGCCAACACCCTGCCTTTTTCACTCCAGTCAAGTCAACTCCAGTGACTGCTTAACAAAAAATGATTTTTCAAAGTCCTGATGTATAAATTAATTATAATTTATAGTTTAAAATTATAGTCATAATTTATACTTTGAGTATCTTGAGGCTACGCTCTTGGGCAGAACTCTTTGCCTTTGGAGGATTCATTCATTCATGGATTTACTCAACAAATAATTCTGCGCACTTGCCATGCCAGACTCTATGCTAAGTTCTGAAGGTAAACGGTTGAATAAGACAAACAGATCTTTGCTGCCACTCTAGAAGAGGAGGCCAGTGATACACACATAAGTAAATACATAAACAAGTTAAGTACAACTGTTACAAATGTAAATAAAACAGGGATCAACGACACAAATCACAATTATCCGTGCTATACGCTAGGAAGTACTATGGGTTTCAACTGTTAGCTATTTTCATTGGTTGTTTAAATCCCTTTTATTAAGGATTGATGTGAGAAATATTATTTTGAAGAACACATTTGGACCTTGTGCAAAAGAGCAATGAAAGATATGTTTTGTCATGTTATATAATGTTACTCACATTACAATCTATCTAATGATTTTCTCAAGAATTTAGCACTTGGGAAAAGTATTGATTATTTTTGCTTTGCCTGCCTTGAAGCTCAGAAAAGTGGTGTCACCAAGTTTGGAAGGCAGTACAGTATCCTAGTTTAGCACTCAGATTCTAAGCAAGACTGAAATCAAATACCAGTTCTACCACTTACTAGGTCTATAATCTCAGGCAAATTATTAATCTTTCAATGCTGCAGTTTGTTCATCAGTAAACGGGGGATAACTAAAGTATCCACTTAATAGTGCTGTGGTAAGGATTATGTGAGTGAATACATGTGAAACCGTTAAAAATATAACTTACCTATAGTATTGTCTATTCATATGGTCACTGGTTCCACATTTTTCGTCTTAACGGTTTCTGGCTTTTTCTTTCTTTTTTTTTGTTTTTTTGCAGTACGCGGGCCTCTCACTGTTGTGGCCTCTCCCGTTGCGGAGCACAGGCTCTGGACGCGCAGGCTCAGCGGCCATGGCTCACGGGCCCAGCCGCTCCACGGCATGTGGGATCCTCCCGGACCGAGGCACGAACCCGTGTCTCCTGCATCAGCAGGCGGACTCTCAACCACTGCGCCACCAGGGAAGCCCTGGCTTTTTCTTTTGACAGTTATTTATTTTTTTTTTTAAAATAAATTTGTTTATTTATTTATTTATTTTTGGCTGTGTTGGGTCTTTGTTGCTGCACACAGGCTTTATTTTAAATGTCCTGTCTTATGCATTTTATATACCCTCTTTTGGAAATATGAGGAGATGATTTATAACTGTCATCAAGTCAAATAAAGTGTTTTCCCCAAATGCAACTCTACTCGATGGTAAATCTTTCCAACGTCTTTATATATAAAAATGGGGCTTCCGTGGTGGCGCAGTGGTTGAGAGTACGCCTGCCGATGCAGGGGACACGGGTTCGTGCCCCGGTCCGGGAAGATCCCACATGCCGCGGAGCGGCTGGGCCCGTGAGCCATGGCCACTGAGCCTGCGCGTCCGGAGCCTGTGCTCCGTAACGGGAGAGGCCACAACAGTGAGAGGCCCGCGTACCGCAAAAAACAAAACAAAAACAACAACAAAAAGTTTAGGCACCACCCTCCTTTAATAGAATATTAGGCATAAATGAGCATGGTTAGCAGGAAAATACAGATGGGAAACTGAGTTTGGATAGGGTGACTTCCCAACCTCATTGGTTCTGAAGATGTCAGATGCTTGTTTTGTAATAACACATGCTTTCCTGGAGTTATATTTTCTAGAACTGCAAAGATACTCTTCAGATTTTTTGGTCCCAGATAATTTTGCAATGTGTGATGAAAAAGTTTAGAGAGCAGGTTACATATCTCTAATGAGCCAATTTCTTGTGGGACAAAGGAAGGCTTAAAGTGTCCCCAAAGAATGGAATGTGCCTGCTCTGTCCGGAGTCCAAGTATTTCTCAAACACAACAGAAACCAGAACAGTACAATGAGTGCTCTGAGAGGAAAGCAAAACATATGCCAGTATCTCCTGGCATTCACTACCCATTGTCAAGAGCAGGTGGCAGGGGAGTTGTGGCCAGGACTCTAATTAAGGCAAGTGATTCTGGAAAACGTCAAAGAGAAGTCCTCATCCTCAGATCAAAACATCATCAGAGATGTTTTGTCAAACTCTTGCTTCTACTCTCAAGACATGGCTTGGTTCCTGGACCCGGAAACTCCCATAAGAAATTTGGCCCCGGAAACCCCATTTTATACGTTATAGATTTGCAAGGTCCAGGAATGGTTAATCCTTAATATAATTCATTAGAACAATTAAATTGTTTCAAAAATTAAAATCATTTTACACTCAGTAATGGAGGATATACAACTCTAGGAGGAAGAATAGGTTTAGAACAGCTGGCTGGATCACGGCTTACCTTTCATAAAGTCTCAGATTACTTATGCAGAGAGCAAAGCCCAGTTTCCTATTCCTCATGCCCCTAATATGGTCTGTGAGAAGCCTAAACTACTTTGACAATCTCTGAACCATCCTGTATAATGCAGGGTCTCTGAGGCTTGAAGGAAAAAAAGATGGGACCCGTGAGAGTCAGCCAATGTATTTTTAATGAATGTCTATGTGTGCTGGGCACTACCCAGGCACTGGGACTAGTAGTGAACAGGCCTTATGCAGCTTAGATTCTTCCTTTCTATTCTGGAGCATCTTTTCTCCTTAAGATTGCCAGTTTTCTATGGTCATTAGTGGAATTCGATAGTGTTCACTCTCCTGTTGTTCTCTAGAAATGAGGCCGTTCTAATTTCTAGAGAACAGGTGTTAAAATTTAATCACAACAGTTGTGCCAAGGCATACATTTCTTGCAGGTGTAAAGCATGTGGGAACTTTAATTCTTCTTTGGGTGGCTCCTCTGGAAAATAAAAAAATTAAGATTCAAGCATTTAAGTAGGCAATCCATACTTCTTGGTAGCCCTTGAGAGAAAAACATTTTTAGAAAAGAAAAAAGGTGCTTTACCTCTCAGGAATCGTACTTTGTGAAGGTTTCGTGGTCTTGGCACTATTAACATTTTGGGATGGGTAAAGCTTTGTGGCAGGGACTGTCCAGGGCAATGTATGTCGGTGTTTACCAGCACCCTGGCCTCTATTCACTCGATGGTAATGACATCCTTCTTTCCCCAGCAGGGTGTGACAAACCAAATGCTTCTAGACTTTGCTCAATGTGCTTTTGGGGAAAACTTGCCTCCCTTTTCAGAGACTCACTGTTTAGAACTTTTAAAAATTCTCAGTTTATAATATTCTGTCCATCCTATTAAAAAGTCAAGATTCAAAGCTTAAATATCTGTTTGTGAGGCTAAGTAGAAATATAATCCACTGTCATATCTTATTTTACCCATATTGAATCATTCATAATTAACTACGTTTACCCAAGCAAATTATACATGTGGTGAATCTTGGTAGAATTCAAAGTGAAGATGCAGGAAGATTTCTCCAGATAAAGATTCCCCACTTTTTATTTAACCAAATTTCTTTTAGTCTCTGTGCTGTAGATTAGACTATTAATCCCAACTTTCATATATATAAATCACATATCTGTTTGTCAAGTACTTAGTGAAAAAAAAGGTTTCATCAGAGAGCTCTACGTTTTACTTTGGTTTCCTGAGTATATACCAAATTATGCAGTTCAGCAATGAACTTAGATACCTTTCACTGTGGGCTTTTTATATAAAGTTTTTCTGGGAGAAATTTTAAGTTCTTGATGGAGGAATAATAACGTCCAGGGATGTTGGGGCATAGGCCTCACTAATTGAATTATCAACGCTCCATGGTCAAGAGAAACCAATTTGGAAATCATCCCAGCTGGGGAGGGATAGTCCGGGCTGGCTTAAGAAAACAAAATTTAGCAATCACCTCATCACATTCCTCCTAGTTTGCTTCTGCTTAGCTCCTTAGTAAGTCTTCATAAAAAACTCCAAATTTAACAGAAATGAAAATGGAGAAAGATATGACCTAAATCCATCACTTCATCATAATTGATTAAGTAGGTGTATTGACTGCCTACTGTGTGCTACACCCTGTTAGGTGTGGATATCATAGAGCAAAAGGACATAAGGACCAGTAAGCAAAAGGTCATGTAGAGCAAAAGGTCAGTAGAGCAAAAGGTCATGAGAACAGGAAGTAAAAATTTTGCTCATGGGCCACTAAGGGTAATGGTGAGTGGTGACACTCTGGTTTCAACCCCTTGATTCCTGGACCTGTGAATCCTGGCTATGGGAGAAACAGCACCACATGTTGGATGCTGATTTAGAGCATATACATCCCTCTGGGAAACCTTACCACAGCCCCGTGAGGTTTTTCCACCTTGTTGGCACTGTAAATGAGTCTTCAAAAGGACATTCTACCATTCTATCAATACAGGTGCTTCAGGATGGAGAACATGGCGAGACCACTGAATTCTACAAACACGGGCCTATTGCCACACTTCATTTATTGGGAAATGAGTTCCTTAAGCAGAAGCAATACAGTGTGGAATACCATGACGGTGTACAAGGCATTCTATAAGTCTACTCATGATAGTTTTGGCAGAAGCATTTCATGTAAGGAAAACAAATCCATATCCAAAGTGTCTATTCTAGTAAGAACAAGATACTGCCCCTTCCATGATGGAAGCAGTTCAATGTACAGAAAGAGAAAAACAAATACCGTATGCTACCACATATATATGGAATCTAAAGAAAAAAAAAAAAAGAACAACCTAGGGGCAGGACAGGAATAAAGACGCAGACGTAGAGAATGGACTTGAGGACATGGGGAGGGGGAATGGTAAGCTGGGACGAAGTGAGAGAGTGGCATGAACATATATATACTACCAAATGTAAAATAGATAGCTAGTGGGATTTAGCCACATAGCACAGGGAGATCAGCTCGGTGCTTTGTGACCACCTAGAGGGGTGGGATAGGGAGGGTGGGAGACACAAGAGGGAGGAGATATGGGGTTATATATATATGTATAGCTGATTTACTTTGTTATAAGGCAGAAACTAACACACGATTGTAAAGCAATTATACTCCAATAAAGATGTTAAAAAAAAGAAAAAGAAGCTCTGTGTGTAAAATGCTATCAAACAGTATTACATAGTAAAGAAAAATCATTTGTGATAGGAACAGTCCATTGATGTGGCAGACTTCACTGTTGTCTGATTTTAAGAAACCGCCATGGCCACCCCAGCCTTCAGCAATCACCACCCTGATCCGTCAGCAGCCATCAACACGGAGGCAAGACCCTCCACCAGTAAAAATATTGACTTGCTGAAGGCCAGATGATGGTTAGCATTTTTTAGCAGGAAAGTATTTTTTAAGTAATGTTTGTACATTTTTTTAAAGATATAGTGCTATTGTACACTTAATAGCCTACAGTATAATGTAAGCATAACTTTTAGATGCACTGGGAAACCAAAATATTCATGTGACTCACTTTATTCCAATATTTGTTTTATTGTGGTGGTCTGGAACTGAACCTGCAATATCTCTGAGTATGCTTGTAATCAGCTTGCCACAAGGTACCTGGCTGATCACCCTTTGAAATGGTGCCATCTCAAGGATTCAGTGTTGGTCTCTGGGCTGGCAAATAGGGCACTCAGTAATGGCAGTAGCCAAGTTGGCAGTGGGTGAGCAGAAGTCCATGTTGCTGAGCTAATACATAAACCTTTATCTCTGCCACCATGGCTTCACGAGCCCACTGGGTGATGATAGGATGGCTGGGGAGGGAGGCTGACTGATATTCACAGCATAGGTCATCCTATCCACTTGAATATTAAAATCTTCCCCTGCTGAGGTTACTCTTCAGTGAGCACTTATATGGGACAGAAGTATCTTTGGGCTTTTGCCCATTCCATATACTTCCTCCCCAGACTTCCTTGTCATCAATTTTCCAGCCATGTTCCTTCCAAGTCCCTGACCATCCAGACATACCATTGGCCATAGGCCATGAATCCGTAGATAACTGCATGTCTGACAACTTCTTCTAAGCAAGGAGAACAACCAGGTGCACAGCCTGAAGTTCCGCTCACCAGGAGGATTTCCCTTCACCACTGTCCTTCAGGGATGTCCCAGAAAGGAGCTCTAGTGCTGCAGCTGTCCACTTTGCAAGATGCCTGTACATCATGAGAATCATCTGTAAGCCAGGCCAGAGTGTTCTCTTCTTCTGTAAACTGATTGTAGGGAATTCCCCATGAGGCCACAGGGGCAGGTTGGGAAAGAAAAGGTAGTGTAGCAAAAGTGGGGACCATGGGCATTTGGGCCACTTCTTCATGTAACGTACTTGTGTGTTCAGGGCCTGATTGGGCCTCGTCAGTTATATACAACCTCCACTCGATGATGGAGTGCTGCTGTGCATGCCCAACTTTATGGTTTGATGGAGCAGATAACACCCAGCTCATCATGGCCTAATGCTGTTTCTCTAAAGGAGAGCAGTTACCCAACAGAGCATGGCAGGGCTTTGCTCTAAAATCCTAAGAGCCTGTGCTGGGACTCACCAGTAGAGGCCTGCTGAAAGCTCCAAAGAGCCACCGACAAATGTCTGCCACTGATACTTCCAGCACCATTAGATTTACTGGATCATATGACTCAAGAGGCAGAGAGACTTGCATGGCAGCCTGGACCTACAGCAAAGCCTGTTCTTGTTGTAGGCCCCACTCAAAATGAGCAGCTTTTAGGATTACTCACTAGATGGACCAGAGTAACATACTCAAATCAGGAATATGTTGCCTCCAAAATCTGAAGAGGCCAACTAGGTGTTGTGTTACTTTTTTGGTTGTAGGAGAGGCCAAATGCAACAACTTATTCTTCATCTTAGAAAGGATCTTTCAACATGCCCCACACTACTGGACCCCTAAAATTTCACTGAGATAGAAAGTCCCTGAATTTTTGTTGGATTTATTTCTCACCCTCTGATATGCAAATGTCTTACCAGTAAGTCTAGAGTTGTTGCTACTTCTTGCTCACTGGATCCAATCACCATAATGTCATCAATGTAATGGACAACTATGATATCCTGTGGTAGGGAAAGGTGATCAAGATCCCTCCAAGCTAAATTATGGCGTAGGGCTGGCGAGTTGATATACCCCTGAGGTAGGATAGTGAAGGTGTATTGCTGGCCTTGCCAGGTAGAAGCAAACTGCTTTTGGTGGTCTTATTAATAGGGATGGAGGAAAAAGCATTTGCTAGCTTAACAGCTGCATACTGGGCACCAAAGAATGTGTAAACTTTCTCAAGCAATGCAACCACATCTGGTAAAGCAGTTGCAACTGTAGTCACTACTGTTTTGAGCTTACAATAATCCACTGTCATTCTTCAAAATCCATCTGTTTTTTGTAATAGGCAAGTTGAATGAGCAGTGGTAGAAATCATTATCCCTGCATCTTTCAAGTCCTTGAAGGTGACATTAATCTCTGCCGTCCCTCCAGGAATGAGGTATTTCTTTTGGTTTACTATTTTTCAGGGTAGAGGCAGTTGTAGTGGTTCCCACTTGACCTTCCCCACCATAACAGCCCTCACTCCACAGGACAGGGAACCAATTTGGAGATTCTACCAGCTGCTGAGTATGTCATTACAATTATGTATTCCTGAACTGGAGAAATAATCAAAGAATGGGTTTGGGGACTTACGGAGCCCACTGTGAGATGGTCCTAACCTAAAACTCCATTGATCACCTGACCTCCACAAGCTCCTATTTTGTCACCAGACTGACATTCTGGTTTTCCTGGAATTAGTGTCAGTTCAGAGCCAGTGTTCAGTAGTCCCTGAAAGCTCTCATTATTTCCTTTTCCCCAATGTGCAGTTACCCTGGGAAAGACCATAGGTCCCTTTGGGGATGGCTGGGAAAAGATTAACAGTATAAATTTTTAGCAGTATAGAGGGATCGTTTCTCAAGGGGACTTGCCCTTCCCTTCATTCAAGGCATTCTGGGTCTGTAAACTGACTCAAGTCTGAGAATTCAGTTGGGGCCATGACTATTTTTTTTTTTTTTTTTTGATTCGAGTTAGACTTTTGTTCAGTTGACTTAGAACTTTTTTGCTTATACAGATGAAGTAAGAATTTAGTAGCTTTCCCATACACCATGATGAAACAGTCAATGCCATAGGTCTCTATAAGTCAGACTTTTCTGAGTGCTACTTTGACTCTGCTGTCATTTATGTCCTTTTAACCATGATACCTTGACTTTGGCAATTAAGGGTCATTATCTGTCCCCGGCCACCCTGGAATCCTCATTGCATTTAGGTTTCCCAATTTATTACACCATTTCCCACTGTAAGTTCTGGCCTACAGAGAAAAATGATTACTGAGCTCTTCAAGGATGCTGGGGCTCCCTTCACAAATTTATTTCTGTGACCCAACCAAGTTGGCACATCACAATTATTATATTTTCTCCTAACACATTCACCACCCACCGGACTTCTGTCACATTTTTAAAGAACAAAATCCTTGCTTTATGGCTTGGTAGCTGAACATAACATTAACATTGACAGGAAGTTTTATTTACTTGATTTTGAATGATTTCTTTTGCCTGATTTTCAACTTAAGTATTCATTACTGATAAACTCTTCTATTTCTAAACTGTCTCAGCTTAAGTAACAAAAAGTATGCGAGTTACAACATAGGTGCAGTGAGAACACTGAACTAGAGCTAGAAATTCTAGAAATGGAGTCTGTTCCGTGGCTAATTGTTAATGTAACTCTGAATCTCCAATCTTGTCAGCTCTGAGACTCAATTTCCTCTTCTGTTAAATAATATTCTACTTACTTCACAGAACAGTTTTAATAATCAAATAGAGTAATAAGTAAAAGAGAACTGTAAGTGTTATCTGACCAGAATTGTTCTTGTTCTGGTTGCTATACTATGAATACTACTTTGACCCTGAATCCAAATATCTTGTGCTTATTTGTTAACAAATATTGAGAGCATATCTTGTCATCCAACTTATATAGTAAAAAACTTGATGCAGCTGCTGTATTTTATACTGTATTATTCCTCAAAAGTCAACTAGCACAGTACTTTGTAATAAAAAGTGTCTCAATAAATATTGTTGAATCAACAAATAAATGAGTCAGCACTGAAAGGACTGATTGACTTCTTAATCAATGAATAAAAAGTCAGGGGCTAATTCACAAACGCTAGTGGGCATTTGAATCATTGGAAAGCTTGCTAAAATTGTTCTTTACTAGAACTCCTTTCCTGAGATTTTGATTTAGAAAGTCTGAGGTAGGGCCCAGGTAGATGCATTTTAATGAACACCCTGACTGATTCAGATATAGGTGGTAAGAGAAATGCTGATGTAGGGAATTTGATGGAGGTGCTCTGATCCCAGATCTTATTTTCTTCCACAGCTTACATCTTTAATGTAAGTCTATGTTGTCCCTATGAGAGTTTTTCTTCTTAAAACAAGACAAAAATAACCTGCTAACTTGAGAATTCTCATTTCTAATAATAGTGGAATGCAGATAACACAGGTAGGATGCAGCAGACCATGGCTTCAGTCCAGCCAGGGCTGAAGTCTGAGCTTCAAAGGCTTCAAGCATGCACTAAGGTAACTGTGATGGAGAGACTCTCTCTGCATTTATTAAAAACATCAGAGCTCACAGGGTCACTCATAAAACACATACTGGAAGAAGTAGAATAGAAACACATCTTTTCAAATCAATAACTTAAACTTTTACAAAGTATTTTTTCTCTGTGTTCCTGCTTCCCAATACTAGAAGCTGAAATAAATGACTATTTAAAGAACTTTAAAAAATATAGTGGAAATCTATGCACAGAGAGTAGAAGAGCATACCAGTGATTAATAAATATATTATATCAGCTTCGCATGAAAGGGTTATATATCAAAGTGTCCTAATTTCTTCTGACAAGATATAGTCATTTCCTCTGCTGTTCACATGGGTTAAAAGAACTATATTCAGATTAATTCAAGCAGAGTTTAGAAATAAGGTTGGAGATTTCTATTTTCCAGTCCACTCAACTATATCTCAACCTTTTATCCAACCAAGGAAACTGTGTGGAAACAAAATAGTTGGAGCGTGTGAAGATCTTTAACAACAAAGCCTGATTACAAGGAGATTGATTTAACATCACGAACTCAGTCCACCAAAAAGGCAACTGATTCGTAGACTAACACTGAAAACTTGGTACAAAATCAGAGCACAGATTATTGTTTACACCAAAAGATATGATGGCATATATATATATATATATATATATATATATATATAATACATAGTTCTTTTGCAGATACAAGAGTTATCAGAATTTGTTACTGTCAACGATTAGACACAGTATTCATTAACTATACCTGTCCAAAAAAGTTAGTCTTTTCTAAGCATCAAGTTAGTCACTTCATGTAGTGAGATTCCAGAAGCTTAGTCACTGCCATACACCAATGGAACCATGCAGGAACTTACATTTTTTAAAAAGGTTAATATGAAGGTTAGTTAATTATACATAAATTGATATAAAATGGCAAGTCGGAAATCCTTATTTCCTAATGGAAGTTCCTGATCATAACCTGTGTCAATAAATTGACAGGAAACATCTGAATAAATGTAAATATCCTATGCACTTGGAAATATGCAGCTAGGCCTTTATGAAGGACTAAGTTCTGAAGTAAAGCTAACGCAGTCCCTGTCACAGTTCTCTCCATAGGAAGTTATTCCATGTCAGGAGAACAATAAGCCACAAACAGCACTCTTATTTTTCTCTGATAATGTACAACGAATTTCATCAACAAAGATTTTAGGCATTTGTCTTTAAGAGAAGGTAATGAAAGTAGGCGTACCTCAACATAATAAAGCCCATATATGACAAACGCACAGCCAACATCATTCTCAGTGGTGAAAAACTTAAACCATTTCCTCTAAGATCAGGAACAAGACAAGGTTGTCCACTCTCACCACTATTACTCAACATAGTTTTGGAAGTTTTAGCCACAGCAATCAGAGAAGAAAAAGAAAACAATGTAATCCAAATCAGAAAAGAAGTAAAGCTGTCACTGTTTGCAGATGACATGATACTATACATAGAGAATCCTAAAGATGCCACCAGAAAACTACTAGAGCTCATCAATGAATTTGGTAAAGTGGCAGGATACAAAATTAATGCACAGAAATCTCTTGCATTCCTACACACTCATGATGGAAAATTTGAAAGAAAAATTAAGGAAACACTCCCATTTACCATTGCAACAAAAAGTATAAAATACCTAGGAATAAACCTACTTAAGGAGACACAAGACCTGTATGTAGAAAACTATAAGACAGTGATGAAAGAAATTAAAGATGATACAAACAGATGGAGAGATATATCATGTTCTTGGATTGGAAGAATCAACAAAGTGAAAATGACTACACTACCCAAAGCAATCCACAGATTCATTGCAATCCCTATCAAACTATCAATGGCATTTATCACAGAACTAGAACAAAAAAATTCACAATTTGTATGGAAACACAGAAGACCCCAAATAGCCAAAGCAATCTTGAGAAAGAAAAACGGAGCTGGAGGAATCTGGCTCCCAGACCTCAGACTCTACTACAAACCTACAGTAATCAAGACAGTATGGTACTGGCACAAAAACAGAAATATAGATCAATGGAACAGGATAGATAAGAGAGAAACCCCCGGGCCAAAAAAAAAAAAAAAAAAAAAAAAAAAATCTGTGCTGTGGCTAGTGAGGCAGTGAAATAAGTGTAATGAAGTAAAATTTTTTTTAAAATTCCCTTTTTGTGCTGTAATCTCTCTGTGTTACCCCATAACTTAAGGAAGTGTCTGCTATATATTTATGTTAGTGGTACTCTTGGTAAAGGGAGCCACGTCTGCCATCAGCAGTGGTATGGAAAGAGCAGTCACAACAGGTGATGAGAAATAAGCAGAGGAATGAAGAATCCAGTGGGAGCAGCAATTCAGAATCAAAGGTAATCAGGAGAATATATATAAGCCTGCCAGGCATACGTGGAAATTTCTCAAAATGCATGGGATGGGAGGCTAACTTATGTTATTTGCGTATTAAGGAAAGGTTGATTCCAGCCAGACACTTGGGACAAAATATGAAATTTTACTTTGTATAAGCAGTGGTAAAGTGAATTTTAGGAGGTGTCCTGGCTGGAAGCTGGAGTCAGGAATATGAACGTTTGTCTTCTTGATAGAGGAAGGGCAATTTTGGATGTTCTTGGAATGATGGAATAGATGATGGCTAGAAAATTGAGGCAGGAGATATCTCAAATATAGGATAAAAGGAATATTGGAAGTAAGATCAAGACAACTAGTTAGTCATTGTTTGACAAGAACTAATATAGTGAGGCAATAATTCCTAAATAATCTTTTTGTTTAAAGCTACAGAAAGCTATCTGTCCCTCTTTCATAGCAATAATAAATGAAATAGTCAAACTATAATGTGAAACTATTTTGTGTCATTAAAAAACAAGTCAATGGGGATATATAATAATGATCTATTCAGAAGTTCTTTTCAAAACCTGAGCTTATAAGTATAAAAGATTTGTCAAATTTTACATCATGAGTATATATTGTTGAAGGATAATGTTTCTCTGCCTTTGCTCTTTGAAAAGTTATGCTATCTTTGGTTCTGATGACTTTCGTGGACGTTTTTATCTTGGCCTTCCAGCACCTTTTTCTCCTTCTACTTTTCAAAACCTCCTTTTGGGGCAGTACCTCTTTCTCTACTGTGGATAGTCTTTGTGGGACTGTCCTTCAAGACTCTCTGCCCCACTTAGCCAAGGGAAAGGATTTTAAACTTTGAGTAAAGGAACACAACGTTAAGAAAATATGGAGTTGATTCACCTAGTAATGTCATGTTGACTAGATAGTCTAGTCAATTAATATTTGTCCTCTTGATACAAAAAGCAAGTTATTGATAGCTTTTAGGAAATGGAAAAGGGCTTCTTGCCCTTTCCAAGGCTGGCTTTTCAGCCACTCTTTTGATTGTGTGGCTACCTCATTTACTTTCAATAAATTCTCTGTTTGTTTACATTGCTATGGAAGGCAGAATCCCAAAATGACCCCCAGTGACCCACATACTTTATAGTCCCCTCCTCTTGAAAATGGGCAGGTCTTGTAATTTCCTTCTAACCAATAAAATATGGCAACGGTAATGGCTTACACTCCCATGATTGTGTTACCTTATATAACAAAGGTGTAATGAACGTCCTTAATTAAGTGAAATGGGAGATTATCCGAAGTGGGCCTAATCTACTCAGTGATCCCTTTGTAAGAGTGACTGTCTTCCTAGACATACAGATGGCCAAGAAGCACATGAAAAGCTGCTCAACATCACTAATGATTAGAACAATTCAAATCAAAACTACAATGAGGTATCACCTCACACCAGTTAGAATGGGCATCATCAGAAAATCTACAAACAACAAATGCTGGAGAGGGTGTGGAGAAAAGGGAACCCTCTTGCATTGCTGGTGGGAATGTAAATTGATACAGCCATTATCGAGGTTCCTTAAAAAACTAAAAATAAAATTACCATATGACCCAGCAATCCCACTACTGGGCATATACCCAGAGAAAATCATATTTCACAAAGACACATGCACCCCACTGTTCATTGCAGCACTATTTACAATAGCCAGGTCATGGTAGCAACCTAAATGCCCACCAACAGACAAATGGATAAAGAAGATGTGGTACATATATACAATGGAATACTACTCAGCCATAAAAAGGAACAAAATTGGGTCATTTGTAGAGATGTGGATGGATCTAAAGACTGTCATACATACATAGTGCAGTAAGTCAGAAAGAGAAAGACAAATATTGTATAGTAACGCATATATGTGGAACATAGAAAAATGGTACAGATGAACCAGTCTGCAAGGCAGAAATACAGACACAGATGTAGAGAACAAATGTACGGACACCAAGGGGGGGGAAAGTGGCAGGGGTGGTGGTGGGATGAATTGGGAGATTGGGATTGACATATATACACTATTATGTATAAAATAGATAACTAATAAGAACCTGCTGAATGTAAAATAAATAAAATTAAATTTAAAAAATAAGTGGCAAGTTCTATGGGTTCTAAAACTGCATGGAAACTGTGAGATGATAATTACATGTTGTCTTAAGCTGCTAAATTTTGAGTAATTTGTTACACAACAATAGAAAACTAATTCAGTTGCCTTAGTTGATTTCCATTGCCTTCAACCAAAGAACTCTGACTAATGAAATGCTGGATCTCCTTAAAAATGCCTTGGCTGCAATCTGTGAAGCATATTTTAATCAATAAACAACAAAACCAGTTACGTTTCTCTTGGGATTAAATGTCACAAAACATATTGGTTTCTCTGTAGCTATAGTTTAGCATAGGTAAAAGAGCCCTTCTCTCACTAGGATCAGCTAAACCACTTGTTCTCAAACTTTTTTTGTCTCAGGATCTCTTTATACTCTTAAAATTATTGAATATCCCAAAGAGCCTTTATGTGGATATGCCCACCAATACTTCACATATTTGAAAATAAAACTGAAATTTAAAAATATTTATTTATCATTTAAAACCATGATAAGCACATTAAATGTTAACAGAAATAACATGTTTTTTGAAAAGTGACTACTTTGAATAGTGACTAATATTTTCCAAAATTAAAAAATCTATATTGTGAAGATTGGCACGGTTTTACATTTTTGCAAACCTCTTTAGTATCTGCCTTAGTAGAAGCAACTAGACTTTCATATCTGTTTCTTTATTCAATCTGTTGTATTATTTTGGTTGAACATATGGAGAAAATCTGGCCTCACACAGATATGTAGTTGGAAAGGGAGGGGTATTTTAAAAGCCTTTCTAGATAATTGTGGATTTTTGTTTTGATATTATACCAAAAGCTTGGCAAATTATAGTTTCTTAAAGTTTAGTACAATGTGGAATCTAAAACCATATCAATGAACTTTTCAGATTCTGTTACACTAAGATCCATTGGCCTATCTCACTATCTAGATGGATCTTTTACTCATGCATAATTTTATAACATCATGCATTGGTCACCTGGAAAATGACAATTCACCGAGTTACACAGATCTTACAAATGTTAACACGTTTCATTATATAATATTAAAAAATCATATTTGTTAATATCTAGTCAATCTTATCAGGAAAGTCTTTAAGTACTGGGAAGCTGTCAAGCTGATAGAAGTCTTACAAAACTCTATTTTTCATTTGAAATCTTCAAGTTCTTCATTGGCAAAAACACTGCCAGTTGTTTTCCTAAGCGACAAATTCACTTAGTTTATTTTGAGGGAATGTCTGCCAAATACTCAAATCTGAATAACCATAGCTTGTCTATGAGTTATTCTTTCAGATAAAACAAAATTCCATGAAAAAATCAGCTAGTTCAGCTCACAACTCAATCACACAAGTGCTTGTCTTGGAAACAACTCTGGTAGGGAGCAGTTCTTTATATACTTTACATTTCATCACACAAAATATTAAAGACATGTAAGCAAGGATTGAAATATAATTATTTTTAACTGCTTCTTCAAGGACATTCTTAAATGAAACATTATTTTATTTTTAAGCTTTGAATACAATGACTATTAGTACAGTCTGGGGTATTGCCTTGATTCGTGCTAAGTTTAATACATTTCATTTGTATTTTCATTAGTGCAAATGTAAGCACAATAAAAAAGGCAAATAACATCTTAAATTTTTTGACCCTGTGGATCCCTGAAAGTATCTTCGAGACCTCAGAGGTCTGCAGACCACATTCTGAGAACTGGTCTAAACTATTATATGAGGGCACTATACCAACCATTTCTGCACTTAGCTCAAAGTGGATTTAATAATACTTCCCAGTTTGGGTTTAGAACTTTTTAGGTATTTTCAAGCTGCAAAGAATTGCTGGTTCTGTTCATGAGCACAGAAGTCCTTATCTTTAACTTATTACACAAATGCATTAAAACAAGGTAGGAAAAAGAGTTTCTTTACATTTTAGATTGAGCTAGTAATTAGCAAGTGTTAGAAATATATTCATTCTATCATGACCAATCTAACCAGCTTAGTTAAAGCTAAAGATGATAATATATCACCAGTTTAACATGGCTGATATTCTGTTGCTCTGGTTTTCTTGTTTCAAAAGTTTGGGCATCTTTGATTTGTTGCTTCCCAAACCAGAAACTAAGACTCAAATTTATGAAAGGAGGCAATATCCCTCTTCTTCTTAGCTACGCGCTGGTTGCTTTTTTTTTTTTAGTTCAGGGTGTAATTTGGTATTTCAAGAGGTTAAGGGCAATTCTTTTTGAACATTAGAGCTTTGGTAACAAAAGCACATCTGCTCTACTAGTTGTCTCTCTCAGTCAGCTGACTGATTCCACAAGAGAAGACTTCCTTTTTTTTTTTTTTAACTCAACCTAGAATTCACTGAAATTATTGGAGAAGCAACATGGTATTTGGCTAGCAGCACTTTATTTCCTGACAAAAATATAACCCTTGTCTTATTTGCTCCCATCACCCCCCACATTTTTTCCCCCAGGGCTGGACACAGCCGCCGGGATAGCACAATGCTTGGCCCATTGCAGGTAACCAGTGATGCTGGGGGAACCGTCTGGTACCTGAGCCAGGGCACACTCAGAAAAGGTAACAAGTAGTGAAAGGTTCTGGCATGGCTTCCAGATTTATTCCAAGAGAAAAAGCCCAACCATTAGTAAAAGCATATTGATTATAGATTTATTTTCTTACAATTGTTAGACTCCTCAGTGTATATACTCTTGTTTGACCACACACTTCAGGACTTACTGGAGGAAGTGACTCAGTAATAGTCAGTTTTCAAGTGGATGAGTCTTATGGAAAAATACTGAGAGGTGCATAAAGGTGCATTTCCACAACACGCAAAACTGCTAAAATTGCATCCCCATCACGTACTACAGGGAAAGTATGATGAGATATTCTAATTTGCACTTTAAAAATTCCAACACCTGTCATCCTGACTCAGGATCTTTATTTTCATTCTAGTCTACTAATCTTACCCAGCTTCTCTATAAACGTCTTTCCTACTGCCTAAAATACTGTAGCACTTTGATAGAGAAATCCCAGTGAGATGAGAGAATTGCAAACGCAATCCAGAGCCAAGTTCAAGAGTTAACTTTTGGCAGGAGGTGAGACATATACTAATTTGGTATAAATATAGATAAATGCATGCAGGTATCCTCCTGAAAGGATAAATTGACAGAGTTCCTATTTTAAGGCTTCCGTTTCCTTTTGAAATAGGAAGGGAAGTCATGAGCTGAAAATGGCATGGAAAATTGTGGGTTAGAGGGTTTGAGGAGGATGGTAAAGAAGTGAAGGAGCTGTTATAAGAATTTTGAGGAGATGATCAGGGCAGGCAGAGTACTGCTAAGTAAGAATGAGGGTCTAGCCAAAATTAGGAGATAATTACTGGCATCAATCTACACACATGTACAATTTTCCACAGCTGTGCCTGGTGGTGCATGAACAGGTGCAAAGAAGGTGGACATTAGAATTCTTCCAGGACTTGGATTTTGGAGGTAAAGTATGGAAGATAGCAAGAGAATGGAGTGTATGGTTTAAGAAAACGGTTTAGGACAATGGTTAAAAATTATGTAGTCTAGTCTGATTAGGGATGGAAATGAAGCCTTAAAAGATGTCTGGAGGTATAATGTTTAGGACTTAAAAGAATGCTGAACATCCTTCTGATGATGGGAAAGAATGAACAAAGTATTTGAGATAGCTCCTAATTGCATATCCAAAGTTCAGTAAAGATGTAGAGGGCCTCCACAAACATTATTGGAAAGGTTAGGGTGGAGTGATGCAGGGGAGAGAAAAGACTATGAGGAAGGGAAGAAAGCACAAGGGAACCTGATGAGAGTTTGGGAAAGGACAGATGACTGGAAAGGTTTGCAATTTGGATGTTAGCCAAGGGTGAAAAGGATGGGACCAGGTTGAAGCTGGTTCAAGGTCAGTGTAGACCGCTGGAATTGTTGGAAGCTTGATGACATGAACAGTCTGAGTCCTTTCCTCTAGTTTTCAATGAGAAATTTGATGAGATAATGTCTTTGAAGAAATCTTAGCCTAGAATTGCAAACAATTAGTTCAATCCTGGGACCCATGCCTTGTATTGGAAACAGCATTTGTCTCTTCCCAGGGATAAATTGCAAAATCTGAATTCTTGGATTCAGGTTCTAAACCCCCTCAAGATATGCCTTTTTACAGCATCATAGGTCATAATATCATACCCAGCTCTTCTCTGACTTGTGAAAAAATCTGTGTCCCCAAAGTGCCAGGGTGTATATCCAACCATGGCAGTACTCCCATGGCTCTCATAAACTCTCTTCTGTTGCTGTACTGTGTAATCTCTCTTATTTGACTGAGAGATCCTTGATGGGGAAGGTTGTTTCTTTTTTATTTCTGTATCGCCAGCAATTTGAGCTGTGCATGGCACATGATAGGTGCACAATGTATATTTGTCGAGTGAATGAAGCACACAAATAAATCTTCTTGTATCTGTGCCCATCCTTGTCAATAGAGGGAAAAGCCGCCTCTCTTCCTATATGGGGCTCATCTCTCTATTTGCATTTGGGTTTCATCTCCTCCAGTCTTCTCTGAGAGCTATATGATTGATTATCCCTTCCCTCTCTTGCATATCAATCTGCCGCACTCAAAACTATCCTTCCTTTCAGCTTTGGAATATCTCTTACAAATTAATCTTTCCTGCCTAGACCCCATCCTTGAGATTCAAACACGGTACACAACAGCTTACTTGACATTTCCACTTGAATATCACAAAGGCACCTTAATCTTATGATCTTTCCCTTAAAGACTGGCTCTTATTCCGGTTTGTCCTGTATTCTTGAATTAAATCACTGTCCATCCTATTGCATAAGCCTGAAGGCTTTGACACTTCCTTCTCTCTCACCTCCATGGGCACTCGTTACCCAGACCTGACAGTTGTCTTCTGAATTTGTCTAATCGCCTGCCTTTCCACGTCCACCATCACCACATGACCTAAGCTACCACAACATCTTTTCGGGACTGTCGTGTTTACTAGTAAGTTTTCCTGCATTCAATCTAACCCACATCAATCCCCAACTCCAATAACTTTGCCACACTGCAGTCAGTTTCGGTTTGGAAATGAAAATCTGATACCCTTAAATATCCTAAATAACTCATGTCTTCCCACTGCTTTTAGCATTCAGGCTGAAATCTCCAAGGTGACCTTCCAGGTCTGATGTGGTTTGACCGCAGCCTGCCCTACCAGCACATCACACGATATGTCTCTTGTACCAGCTTTGCTCAGACTCACTGTCTTCTTTCAGTTAATCAAACATGTCAAACTCCACCCACCACAGGACTTGGCACAAGTCTAAGAGCATCCCTAACTTAACATGCCTCAAAACAAGCCCCTGATCCACCTCTCCCGACCTGCTTCTCTCCTAATCTTCTCCATCTCAGTAAATAAAAACTTGATTCTTCGTGTTGCTCAGTGCAAAGACATTGAGGCCATCCTTGACTGTCTTTTTCCCACACTCTACATCCAATCCTCAGCAAATCCCATCAGCTCTGTCTATAAAGTATATTCAGGTTCTGACCACTTCTCACCACCTTTGTTTGTATGAAATTGGTTCAAACCATTATCGTAATAGCTTCTAGGTGGTTCTTGCTTCCCTTACCCTTAATCCACTCCACTAACAGTCTATTCTCTATAGATTAGCTTGAGGGATCCTTCTCAAAGGATGTCAGGTCTATCACACCTAGGCTTAGACTCTCTAAAGGCTGCCTTTCTCATTCGCAAAAAAGGTGCTGAATGATTTGGCCCCATTGCCCCTCTGATGGCATCTAATGCACTGCACCCACCTTCCCACCCCACACATTTAGACACAGTCCCTTCAGCTCCTAGAACATGCCCAAGGATGCTCTATCCCAGGCCTCAGCTCTCATTCTTCCCCCTGCGCAGAGAGGTCTCCTCCACCCATAACTGCGTGACTTGCTGCCTCGCCTTCCCATTTCAGCTCAAGGTAGCTTAATAGGGAGACCTTCCCCCAGACCCTCCCCTATAAAATATCCACCTCACCTCCATACCTGCACTCCGTATTCAGCTTACTTTTTATTTTTCTTCACAACACTTATAACCTCCTGACAACATTTATATTTATTTTGACATCTGTTTATAGTCTGTTTCTGTCCCCAGTCAGCCCCAGGTGGGCAGGGAATTAATTTTGTTCACTGCTGTATGCTCAGCACCAAGAATAGCCCTGACACATAGAGTGACCACGTGATGAATGCTGTTCACTTTATTGGCATGTTCTCCAGCCCATCTTTGTCTTATCGACCCTCAGTCATCCTTCAGATGTCAGTTCAATTGCCACCCCCACTGAAAAGTCTTCCCTGACCTTCCATATTCAATCTAATCTGTAATTTAACTCTTTCTGTGTACCTTCCTCTGTTAGCACTTATCACAGCTGTAATTGTACACTTATCTGTAAGATATATTGATTAAAATTGCCCCCCAACTAGGCTTTAAACTCCCTGAGGGCAGAAATGTTACTTGCTTCTGCTCAACACCGTATCCTTAGAATTTA
This sequence comes from Neophocaena asiaeorientalis asiaeorientalis, assembly GCF_003031525.2. Lineage (NCBI taxonomy): Eukaryota > Metazoa > Chordata > Mammalia > Artiodactyla > Phocoenidae > Neophocaena > Neophocaena asiaeorientalis. The sequence goes on along the minus strand of NW_020176571.1, from coordinate 23,373,333 downwards.
GTGCAGAGCTCAACACTTGGTAGGCACTCAATAAAGATTTCTTGAATGAATGAATGAACAAATGAATATGGTCTCTTTGAAAAGTTTCCGGAGAGGGTGTGGAGAAAAAGGAACCCTCTTACACTGTTGGTGGGAATGTAAATTGGTGCAGCCACTATGGAAAACAGTATGGAAGTTCCTCAAAAAACTAAAAATAGAGTTGCTGTATGATCCAGCAATCCCACTCCTGGGCATATATCTGAGAAAACTCTAATTTGAAAAAGATACATGCACTCCAATGTTCACTGCAGCACTATTTACAATAGCAAAGACATGGAAGCAACCTAAATATCCATCAACAGATGAATGGATAAAGAAGATGTGATACACACACACACACACACACACACACAAATATACATATAATGGAATACTACTCAGCCATAAAAAAGAATGAAATAATGCTATCTGTAGCAACATGGATGGACCTAGAGATTATCATATGAAGTGAAGTAAGCCAGACAGAGAAAGACAAATATCATGTGATATCGCTAATATGTGGGATTTTAAAAAGATGATACAAATGAACTTATTTACAAAACAGAAATAGACACACAGCCACAGAAAACAAACTTATGGTTACCAAAGGGGGAAGGGGAGGAGGGATAAATTAGAAGTTTGGGATTAACATATACATGCTACTATATATAAAATAGATAATCAACAAAGACCTACTGTATAGCACAGGGAACTATACTCAATATTTTGTAATAACCTATAAGGGAAAAAGAATCTGAAAAAAATATATACATATATATACGTGTGTGTGTGAATATGACAGAATTACTGTGCTGTACACCTGAAATTAACACAACATTGTAAATCAACTATACTTCAATTAAAAAGTAAATAAATAAAATAAAAGGCTCAAAAATTTTTTTAAAAGTTTTGACATCTTTACTTCATTAACCAATTTCTTTTTGTTGCTCAGGACTACTTTATTTTTCACTGTATTTTCTTTAATTTGAGAGATGTAGCTGTCAGCAGGTACAACATGAATTTATAGTAGGATTGCTAGAGTAGTGTTGCCCATCTGGACCACTTGCAGGACTTGGACCTGAGTTCTTCATTTGAATCTGTAAAAATATGCCAGATACCTCTCAGGAACCTCCCACTTTATTTTATTTCTCATCATTAGAAGAATCAAAAACAGATTACAATTACAAAGTATATCAATTATCATACTCAGGTAAACCACAGAGGAAAGCTCAGCATGCCGTACGCAGTGGGGAAGATGGGCTTTAGATTATATTCAATCATGGGTGGAAACGTTTTTAAAAACAACCATTGTTGACCTAACTGCAAAGAATGTCAAAACTAAGTAACTACAGAAAGAACATTGCTGAGTTTCTGCAAATGAAGAAAGAAAACCTTAATAGTCTCTGTGTTTTTCTTCTGCTCCAGATAAAGACATTCTTTTATGAGCTTCACTCTAAGATGCTGCAGATGCCAGCCAGCGATATCCACACTTCAGGAAAGATTAAGATTTTCTGCCAGAATATCATGGAGAGAAATTGGAATGAATCACTACAAAAATAACCAAATTTTATAGCAAGTTTCTCAAAGTTTTTTGATATTATAATACTTAAAAAATAATAACTTGTTTAAAATTTAAACCTTTAAAGTAAATGTAATCCTGAGAAGGGGTGCCACTTTTCAGAATTAAAAAAAAAAAACAGATATCACCCCAATATTTTAAAACTAAAAATCCTGACTATTTTGTTTCATTTGGAAACAAAACAACCAATATCAAAGTTGGAAATGTAGAACTTTTATAATATTTTCTGAGGAGAATATAAATTAGGTTAGTAAAGGTAATGAGGTTTGAAAAACCCACTCTAAAAGAAAACAAAATGGAAACAATTTTATTGACCTTAGCAAAGTATAACAATGAAATATACACAGTTTGTGGCTATTATTCTGTCCTAGTGTTAAGTGTAGAACAGGGCAGATGTTAATTTCCCTGGAAAACTAAATGCACCATAAAAATTCTTAGGAAAAGACATTTTTTCCTGCAGTCAAGAAAATGCCACTTTTTCAGATGTTTCCTTGGCTGACACTAGAAGTTCTTATTTCATAGTGTTTTTGAAAAATTGTTTGCTTAATAAAGCAATCCGCCCAGCTAAAACTGCCTAGAGACAATCAGTTGTAATATCCCTGTGTAAAAGGTAAAAAAAACAAAAAGGATGATGCAGAAAGTCTTGGGGCAAATGCTATAAATACATAGAGTATCTGCTCAATAGAGAATCAATTAGGAAAGAATTTCTACTACTTCTTACTCATACTTTAAAATTATCCATTCATTGCTCATCAGCCCTGAGAAAGATGAAAAGGAGAATGCATGTTAATTTTCAGGAGTTAAATAGATAATAAGAAACCACTGTATCGGAGATAATAGATAAACCATTATCCATTTATATTGACAATGTTTTGTTTCAAAGATCCTCATTAAAATGTTTCTATTTTCTTTAATTTAAATTCTCTTCTTAAAATTTTCTATTAACTCCTTTTTAATATTGCCAATCAAAATGTCTTCAACTCTTAGCAACTAAGAGGCCAAATCTGTTGACAAACAACAGAAATCAGAATTTATAACAATTACAGCACATAGGGTCCCCTGAAGGAATCTGGGCACTGCCACACTCTAAGGATCTTGCATTCCTCACCAAGATAGAAAAAATAATCTCTTTATAAAGGGGGAAAGTAGTGTTTGCTTTAAATTTTATTTTCTAATCTTATTTTGTAAAGATCTAAGTAAAATAAGTTTTCAAAAATAATTGAGTATGTTCTATGTTCTTTCAAATAAGCCACCTCATCATGCTTTTTGTATGGAGCTCCGCTTGGTTACCTCTGTCGTCTTCCCAGATGGTGTCATTTTTCTCTAAAATAATTTAGTAGTGTTCTGTATCATTATTCAAAATATCTGTTTAGAGGAATTCAGAGGCTCCACCCACTGGCTCAAAACCAGAATGGGACTAGGACTAAAATGATTTCAAGGTGGAATGAAAAAAATGTGAAAATTAGACAGATATCCACACTCTCTGAAAAGATGGGCAGAAAATATATCTCTATTCCACAATACTAAATTTAAATGATTTTGGATGGATTAGAATTTCATTTTAGAAGAAACTCACCATCATAAACATGTTTGTGTTCCCACAATAATTTGGAAAATTGTAAATCTTTTTCCAGAGCAAAATTTGCATATGAACTTTTGCCAATTGATACCCTACAGCTACTTTAGTAACAAAGAGCTTGTCCCAGTACTTTTTGAACCTTCACCATTAGAAGTGAAAAGAGAAACCATTTAAATACTGAAGACAATTCTCAAATCCTATGCTATTAAATTAATAAATGAAGCAAGTCCAGAGGCTTGTCTATGGGTTTTGAGAATAAGACTTCTAATTCCCCTTTCTCCCAATTCCCTTACTCTGAGGCAACTTAACTCATAGAGGAAACCATATAATAAAACCAGAATGATCTCGAACATCTGTTAAAAGAGCTAAACAAGGAGGCCATTAGACTGAGGTGGCTTTAAAGGCTTAGTAGCTTACAAAAGCAAAGCAAAACTTCAGCCCTTATTGCCTCAAAGTTAAAAAAGCAAAACCTAAGGACAACCAGTGACAAACAGCCAACTAGGCTTTCTCAAATAATGCAATGGCTTAAGCTATAGCATGTTTCCTCGCTCTGCTTCCACCTCCTGTCTATCAAAGTCTTTCCCCTACCCGCCAGTTAAAGGAGGGCTTCTAATCACTTATGCTTTGGTGCTGCCTCATTCTACTTGATTTTTGCTCAAATAAACTCTTAAAAGTCTAATATACCTCAGTTTTTTTTTTAACACTGCTCAGTGCAAATATCATCCAACCTAAGAAATAAGTGGATCACTAACATTTATTGAGACTTACTGTTGCAGAAAATGTCCCACGTGCCATGCAATTATTTTTTTCAAATAATCCTTACAATAACTACATGAGGTGACAAATAAGGACTCTCATCTCAGGTAGCTTAAGTAACCTGTGCAAGTCTGATAATAGGACAAGAACAGGGATTTGAGCCCAGGAGCTCTGTCTCCAGAGCTTGTTTCCTTCTGCATGAAACTAGTAAGAGGCCCTTGACTACGTATTCTCTAGGGTAAAGCACGTACATCTTCACCTTCTCACAGTATTCAGTTTGGAAATAAGGGAAGCTGCAATTATTTTTGGAGCTGACATAAGGTGAGGCCTTCAGGTGCCTGAAAGTGCATGAATGTGACGGTTGCTGAGCAAAGCTGTAATGGCCCCATTCCAGGGAGAGTATGATTGCCTTCATTAACTCTTGCTGCTTATCTTACAATTTCCACCTCAGCATTTGTCCTACGTTCCTACTGGGTAGCCAGAAAGGCCTGAGTCCTATGTGAGTTCCCACTGACATTATTATTATAGAGCATTCCAAGAACCCCTCCATCCAATTATCCCACTGGAAAAAATGTATGCTAATTGTTTAGAGTATAATATAACTGGAGCTGTCCTAACAGCCTGAACTTTGACTAACAATAGCAATAACAATCATAACAATAGCTAAGACTTTCTGTGCCAAGCCTTCTGGTAAGGGCTCCACAGGTGTTATCCCATTTCATCCTACAACAAGCCTTTGAGGCAGGCATGATTATTACAGATGAGAAAACTGAGGCTCAAAGAGGGTAAGAAACTTGCCCCAAAGTTTTTTATTTACAAAGTTAACTGATTACTTCTTAATTAACATTATTTTTATATCCCTTTCCTTCAAAAAAGAACACGAGGCAACTAAGCACTCAGTTGGTGACCCTTCAGTTAGTCATTACAATCATACGTCTCTCATACCACTGTACTAATTCCACTTTGCAATTTAAATATACTATTAATATCCTTTTAAAACGCCACTTGAATCTAATAGATCATTACTTTGGTATGTATACAATTTGAACGTGTCCCACGGAGAAGCCAGTTGAAGCAAAAATGTTGTTGAAATGTTCATAGAATGAAGGCCCCAGTCCAATTCCCCCATACTCAACAGAGTAGAACAAGCAGCCTTTTGAGCACTTTGGAGTTGCTTATTTAATGAAAACACACACACACACACACACACACACACACACACACACACAAATCTATTGTCAGGCATGAGCTGGCATGAATAACCTCGGCTCTGAGTCTGCATATTAAATTTTTTAAAATGATTTTTTCCAGGCAAATTCAATAAAGTGATCAAATGCACCTGAAATCTCATATTCCTTCCTGGAGCTCTCATGCTCCCTGCTACTGTAATTTATGTTCGAACCCCATATGAAAGCTCTTAGACTATAAACCTGCACCAGATGCGCCAAAGTGACACTTGGTAATGCACACACTCAGGCCAGAATTGAATTTCGGAGACTGGGAAAGCCATCTCCACCCCCATCCACCCATTAGCCTCCACAAAAAGTTCAGCATTTCACACCATGCAGTCATAGTGAAAAGCAATTTTTCTTCATTCAAACGCTTAGATGACTCGCAACAATTATTTGACTCGTATTTCACAGCCCCAGGTGAACCAAGTACTCAAGTTTAAGCAATGTAGAACATTGCAGACTTATTGATTCTACCTCACAGGAAATTAGCCATTGATTTCTCAGGATAAATGAGTTCTGATGAGCTAGAGTGGAGACCACAGAAAAGTGAAAATGAAATAAAAGAACCAGTCTGTCACCACAAGACTCATTTAGCTTGTTACTCCTACCAATAACTTTAGCAACATCTGGGACTTCGTTCATTTCTTGTTTTCCTCTTACCTTTTTGTCTTATTTCTCTGGCTTCAGGTTTCTCTAGGATAAGAAGGTATGAGTAAGATTTGAGCAGGAAATGTGGCAGAAGAATTTAAATCAGGTCTAAAGAGCAATGGTAGATTTCAGGGGAGATCTAAAACCTCAGGAGAGAAAGGTTCCTTGCACTGTTATATCCATGTGCCTGAGGTCCAGCTCACCCCAAGCAGACACTGGAAGACTGTGGGCTGGGCTCCCATGGACAGCTGCAATCACCTGTGTATTTTGAAATGCAGAAAATGCCTTCTTGTCCTAAAATGTGGCCATTGCAGCCCTCGGTGTGCCAGAGTTTGAGAAGCATAAATTTGATTATCTCACTGATAATCAGGAACTGAATATCATCTAGAAATGTATTCAGTCATCGTTCAGCCAGCAATAAAAATTACCAGTGACCTGCTATCTTAAGCACTGCACTAGGTGGTAGACAGAAAGGGTTCTGAATGTGAAGAATGCACCAAAATACATGGACTTCCACAAATATATATCCTTCCACTGCCCCTTCACCCAACTCCCAGTTCTCTGTGTTTGCTTGGGGAAAGAGAGGGCAAGAGATTTCACAGGAGCAGGAATGCACAGCGGTTAAGAGCACCATCTCAAAAGTTATGTTGCTTAGGTTCCAATCGCAACCCTGACATATTTTAATTAAGTAACTTTGGACGTGTTTTGTAACTGCTTCAGTTTCTCTGCCTGCAGTCCTGGGATGAGGATAATAATAGTACTTACCTCAGAAGATTGCAGTGAGGGTTTACCTGATTAATTTACTTAAATATTCCAGGGTAGTGCCCAGCAAATAGCACAATGTAAATATTACAAATATTCTCATCATCCTCTGAGGTTGATCAGATTTCCTATATTTCATTTGGAACAAATTGTCAGTGTGTGGGCAGTTGAGCTAAAAGATTTTGTGCTAATGAAGACACTGGTTCCACTCATCTATAATAGCATTATGAATGATAATGGAGCTTATTTTCCAGAGATATAAAAGAACTAGCACAGTATCTGTAGCATTCTAAATTGGGCCTTATTAGTGGGTAAATCCAAATGTAGAAAGGTTATTGTCACATAGGCTCCCTCCTTGACCAAGCCTGACTAAAGTCAGGCTCCTCTGAGCCCTCTTCTTGACCAGGTCTCGACCTTGACCTGCTGAACTCAGTTTTAGAAAAGAATTCTGCTTAGCCAGTTTATTGAGAATCCTCCCCACTCTTTTTTTTTTTTTTGCGGTACGGGGGCCTCTCACTGCTGTGGCCTCTCACGTTGCGGAGCGCAGGCTCCGGACGCGCAGGCTCAGCGGCCATGGCTCACGGGCCCAGCCACTCCGCGGCATGTGGGATCCTCCCGGACCGGGGCACGAACCCGCGCCCCCTGCATCGACAGGCGGACTCCCAACCACTGTGCCACCAGGGAAGCCCCTCCCCACTCTTGAGATCCAATCAAGCTCCTTTTCCTCCACCTTGGTATCTAACTAAGTTCCCTTCCTCATCCCCACCTTAATATCTTAACAAGCTCCTCTTAGTAATCTGCCATCCTCTCCTTCATCCTGTCGTCAGCTATGAAGTCCTACTCATCCCAGTTTGTACTTGGAGTTGAGTTCAACCTCTCTCCCCTACTGCAAGACTCTGGAATAAAGTCTTCCTCGCCATTTTTAACAAGTGTCGGGATAACTTCTCTTTAACAATGGAAACAATGAAATATCACTATGGTTGAATTATGATTCAGTCTCTACCCAGGGCAATGGGGAAAAGTTCAAATAGATTAAAAGAGTTTATGATGATCAGAGACAGGTTTTTCTTATGACAGTTGGGTGATGAAGGTGAAGAGGGGCAGATAATAAAAGCAAACATAGAAAACCTAAAATACTTCCCTGGGTGTCATCTCTAGTTTTTTTTCCCCCCCATTTAAAATAAAAGGTTACTACTCAAGTTGATCCTAAAACAAACTCATTTTCTAATATTGGTGGTAACAGTAATGATGTATCATTCTTTATACCGAATAAAGACAGACATATACAGACATATCATTCTTTTTACATATCTTCTAGCCTGACTGTAGAGCTAGACAGGGGAGAAAACTGGCTGGAGGTAGACCATGCAGCAGAAACAAAGTGTCTAAAATAATTTGATAGAGTGGAAAGCCAAAATAAGTAAATAAAATAGAAGGGGTACTTAGGGCAGTTAAATTTCGGCTCAGCTTGAATATATTTTGAAGAGATGGAATTAATAAGTAGTTAGAATATTTGCATTTTTCTAATTGAAAACAGTCACGTAGTGTTCAAAATATATCAGTCTCCAGAAATCCTAATTAGGAGATAGGACAGAGGTTAAAGAAAGGAAATATTGATGTATGGAGAAAAAAATGTGCACTTACACTAGTCATAAATGAGTTTTTACTTTTTTAATAGGTAAATCACCATTTTCCTGAAGGAAGTACTAATAAATAGTAAAAAAGTCCTTGATTTTAAGTTCAAGTTGTAGAGTTCTCCATATTAATGTCAAAGTTATCCATTAGATGAATAGAGAAATATAGCAAGTCATTTATGAGAACAAACTCTACCTCCCTTTAGGATTACTGCAAATTAAAAATCTTCCCTATATGCTCAAAGAAATTTACCCATAGGATTCTTATTGCTTTCAATTTATGGGAAGAAACTAGTCTAAGCTTTCCACTGTATTCCCCAACAGAATACTGCTCTTGATCTAACTCTATCCCTGACATCCATTACCAAGGATAATCTAATAGAGAAAGGGAGACCTTTAAAGAAAAATTGCCAAGGCCAGAGTCCATTAAAAACTAACCTTGAATGTTAAAGAAGAGCCCTGGCTTCTAGCCTCAGCTCTGTTTCCAGTTAGCACTGTAACCTCCCTGAGCGCAGTTTGCTCATTTGTAATGTGCAGGCATGATGATCTCTAAGTACCCATCTAGCTCTAAAACTCTCTTGATTTGTAATGAGTAGTAAGTACCATAATAATAAATGATTTGATCCTAAACATTTCAGACTTCTAGGTTTCTAAATCTGGCTTGAATGTTTAACCCCCCAAAAGGAAAAAGAAGTTTTCTGTACCTGAATGATAAGAAACACTAAAGCTTTTAGGAAAAAGGGAACCAAATGATGCTATTATATTCCTCCCTGGGGTCTTTTGAAAATTAAAGGGCTGATATCTGCACTACAGATATAAGCATTTGCAGAATTATTTATATCTCTGTAAATAACCCGATTTCAAATTTTAAGGATTTAAATGGGCCTAAACTTTAATTATTTGTCCTCTTTTCTTTCTTGTCTACATAGTGGCAACATATATATTACAAACTATTTTCAAGAAAAGATTTTCTCATATCCATGGTGTAAGCTAATTTACAGGTTATGGAGGTACTCTTCTAGGTGCTGAGGTATGCAGTGAACTACACAAATTCCCTGTTTCTGTGGAGCATACTTTCCCTCAAAATTGTCTTGTTTTAGTAATATTAGTAGTGCATGATTATAGAAAAATATGAAGAAGAAAGTAAATGCCACATAAGTTACAATGTTTGGTATTGTCCCATTTGCTTCAGGCAATTTTTTTCCAAGAGAGATTGTAACGATTTACAGTCCCAACTGCCATGTAGTTTTTACTTTACATAACAAACTCTTATTTAGAATTTACTCTGGGCCAGATACTATTCTAAGTGATTTATACTATTAACTCATTTAATTCTCATACAAGCCCTATAAGGTAGGTAATAGTGGTACCCATCTTGGATATAAATTCATTGTTTCTGAGGAGTCAGTTGTTATTCTTACTGTGGTTTTCCTGAACGTAACTTTTCCCCCTTCCGGCTGCTTTTTAACATTTTTCTCTTTACCTTTGTTTTACAGAAATTTTCTAGATGTCTTTTTTTTTTTTTTTTTTGGTATGCGGGCCTCTCTCACTGTTATGGCCTCTCCCGTTGCGGAGCACAGGCTCCGAACGCGCAAGCTCAGTGGCCATGGCTCAAGGGCCCAGCCGCTCCGTGGCATGTGGGATTTTCCAGGACCGGGGCACGAACCTGTGTCCCCTGCATCGGCAGGCAGACTCTCAACCACTGCACCACCAGGGAAGCCCTAGATGTCATTTTTTTTTTATTAATCCTTCTTGGGGATCTGAAAATAGATGAGGGCTGGACACAAATTTGGGGGTCAGCTGCATGTGGAATAGAATAAACAGATAACTTTGCAAGTGACAGTAAAGAAGACAAGAAAGCACCTGAGTAAATCTACGTATAAAAGATAAAACATGGGTCAGAGAAAAAGCAGCTAGAAATGTAAAATAGAAACAAAGAGTAGAGGTCACAGTCAGAACCTGGGTTTCTGATAAGTCTTAGTTCTCCTATTTCAATGGATCAAGTAGCAGGGCTCAAGTCCCCACATCACTGAGGTTTGGGCAAAAGACTGCCCTGTCTAGCCTGCAGCTATTCAGTGCTTCGGCAGAAACCAAAGCATCCGGCACAGGTCACCACAAGTGCCCATAGTCTTTAAACTTCAATTCAGAGGAAGAAGCATAGGAGGAGGATTTCAGTTGCTTCCAGGATATGTGTGTGTGTGTATGTGTGTGTTTTCCCCTATATACACCATAAACCTGTCCAAAGCTCTTGTTCATCCAAAAAATGCTAAGCTTCTAGCCAGTTTTGAGGCAATATATTTAATGCTAAAACACAAACTTACTTAAAATTGTCTTTTAAGTTATATGTATAAGCAGAGATTTATGGTTAATGTGCTGTGTTCAAGTTTCTGAATAATTCATTCAGTGGTATAAAATTTATCTTCTCTTAAGATCGAATAGAATTTTATTTGCAAAGAATCTTATTAAATGCCAGCTGGAAACTAACCATTTCCTTCACGTTAGGTGGCTTTCTTTAAAAAAAATCTCTAGCTAGCGAGCTAGCTAGCTATCATCCGCATCTGTGTTATTCAGGAAGTATCAGTGCAGAGTCCCCTTATCCTAGGTAAACAGGATGAAAGCACAGTGTGGTTACCCTGTTGGGGACGCTAGCTTTGCTGCCTCAGGGGTGCCTCCTGCTGGCTGCTACTCAGGGGAATCCCACACAGCAGTACTTCTGTATGAATCACCACATCCCCATAGTGACAGCCGGAATCCTGTATCTGAGAGAACGAGAAAGTGCTGAAGTGTTAGCACGTATATACACTTAATTCCTCTCAAACTTAAGCTTCCAAGCAGGGAGTGGAAGTGGGAAGCGAGGAGTTATGTGATACAGAGGAATTCTAACATCCTTCTCCAGCTGTGAAAGTCAGGTGTTGAGGCTAAATATACCCCATTATCTTAGGCCAAATATGTTTCCAAAGTTCCTTGGCCTGGCACACAAGGTTATTTAAAAATCAGATGAAACCTGACTTTTCTGCCTTCTCTCTTTTTTCTCCTCCTACACGAACTTTTTTTATTGCAACCAAACAAGCCTTGTTTCTTCAAACTTCTTTTCCTTCTCGTAGCACCCTCTCTCCTCTTTCACACCTGTCCTGGATCTGTCACTTGGCCTTCTTTAAAAACCTCTCCAGATGGCCTGTACATCCAGGAAAGTTTGGGAACCTCCCCAGACAGCCTTCCTGACCAGGAAAGGTTGAGAACTACTGGCCTATTCAAGGCCCAAATCAAATCTGACTTCATCTATGAACCTGCTCGGGCTACCCTGGGATCCAGGCACATCTCCTCCCTCTACCGATCCCCTCAGCTACAGTTTGTGTCAGTCCTTTGCACATAATAATGAATTCCCTTATGTCATTTCATGTTACGATCTTCTTTTATTCTTATTTAGCATTTTTACTGTTCTCTCCCTTCCTTAAAGGTCTGTGCGTCTTAATCCCTCAATTAGAGGTGGAAACAAAGAGAGTTGAATCCCACTGTATTTTCCATTTAGTTAGGGGTCAAGAAATATGTTGACTGCCTGAAAGGGGTCAAAGACACCAAAGCAAGGCCAAACCATTATTTAATCCATGCAGCCAAAGACGAGTTTTGTAGGAGAGCTGTGTGCCCCGCAGTGCCATGCGGTTGGTGCAGCTCTCAGGGTCTGACCCCTCATGCCAAGTTGAATACAAACCAATGTTTATGACATTCAGCACAGTTTCTCAATCAGTCTTAGTTTTGATGAGGCAAGAATCTGTGTTAGGTAAACTTAGGTGTCACTTTTTGAATATAGTGTCTTAATGCTCCGAGTCTCATTCCTTATAGGAACACTGCGACAATCTGCAAGAGTCCAAGTAAGCTGTAAAAGTTACTGGGATCCAAGACTCAAACATGATGAAAGAAAAGCCCTTGGTCCAATTTTGCACAAGGGTGAGGACTGCTGGATCCTTTGGTGATTCTCCCCCAGTTCTTGGGAAACAAGTCAGGCAAACAGGTGGTGTGGGACTGTTCTCATTGGGTAAGAATGTGCTTTCATAAATCATGCTTCCCAGTGATGCCAAGTATCAAAGTGTAAATTTAAAGGAAGCACCGTACAAGAAACTGCATCTTTATTAAGCTTCTACTTCCAGAAGATGCTATCATTAAGATACCATCCCTGGGCTCTAATCAAAGCAAAGAGAACTGAGTTTTTTTAAAATAAGCTTTTCATAATGGACATTTAGTAGCCACAAGTCAGAAAAATAAAAGACAGTTTTTTAAAAGACAAATCAAAATAAGAATCAGTAAGTTCTAGAACTCTAACTCTCTATTTACAGCCTCCTTGAATGTTCAGCTATGTGGCATAGCTGTTATTTCCTAGAGACTGAGATTTATAAGAATTTCACGGATCTCTGAGACCCTTTTAGGCCTAAGGATGCCTTGTGTTCTCCCCTCTATGTGAGATCCTTTGCATTTGGCCAGTATCATTATTTCATTCAGATTTAAAGAATCATATGGGGCTTTTTCTCCATTTCATTGGCCTCCTTTTCTTCAGAGCCTGCTCTGTATCTTTTGGCATCGCTTGGCTATTCTTTCTCTACATACCTACCAAAATAGTAAGAGTTTAAAATATGGCATAGAGTTTAGGGTCCATATTTCATTCATCTTTTTTTTTTTTTTCTCATCTAGTCATTCAGTAAACACTATGAAGTAGAAACTTTGTGCCTTCAGATCAACAGAATAGGTTGGGCAAAGGTTTGAGTAACACATCAGTACACTGAAAATGACCAGCCCTGTTCTTTGCTGAGATCAGAGAAAATAAAATGTCATTCCTATTTTACAGATCTCTCTCCACTACCCCTGAAAATATGTGTAATGATTCAGGTCTAGTAGGGGACCAACGAGCAACATTTCCTGAACGTAGTAAATTACATAAACTTTTACTACCACGCCCAATCACAGGTACATGGGATGACTGTCAAAGCCCGAAAGAATGAATACTTCCAAACAGTAGGTTTCACTGTATAACCATAATTCAATGGAGAGCCTCAAATTTCTCCACGAAAGCAACAATATAACAAATATTTATGATTATTACAATATCATAAAGGAGTCATCAGTAGGATTCTGTCAAGAAAAAAAGATCTTGGGACTTCCCTGGTAGTCCAGTGGTTAAGACTCCACGCTCCCAAAGCAGGGGGCCTGGGTTTGATCCCTGGTCGGGGAACTAGATCCCACATGCAGCAACGAAGATCCTGCATGCAGCAACGAAACTCCCATGTGCTGCAACTAAGACCTGGTGCAGCCAAATAAATAAATAAATATATATTTTTAAAAAAATGAAAACAGGAAAAAAGGTCTTGTGAAAGCCTGTGGCAGCTGTGTAGCTACATAAGCTCACCTCATGGCCTTTGCACAGGTTGCTCCCTCTGCGGAGAACACAGTTCACAAAGCTGGTTCCTGCTTTACCCTTCAGGTGTCAGATTAGATGCCACATGCCCAGAAAAGCCCTCTTGAACACCCCACATATAGTAAATGAGTCTTTATTTTTTCTTCTCTCGGATTCATGTAAATTTCCTTCATAAAACTTATGACAATTTTTAATTGTATCGTTTTGTATATACTTTTGTCAGGTATCCCATTAGAATATCAGGTCCACGGTGAGCAGGGACCATTTCTTCATTGTCTCTCCAGCGCCAGCCTAGCCCTGGCTTAGAGGAGATACTTAGGAAAAAAACTAGGGGAAAAAGTGAATGACCTGCTCTTATATGAAGAACAAATTCATTTCTTCTTTTACAAACGTTTATGTTTCTCATTTGCTGCTATGCCCATAAAACAAACTGCTGTGAGATGACTGTGCTGCTTGTCAAGTCATTGATTACAAAATCAGGATGGGCTTTAACACTTTAGATCCTACTGAAAGATTACATTTACCTCTGACATATTTTCTATCTAACTCTAAGTCTTCTGAAATTTGTAACGTGCTGGTGGTGATCAAGGCTCCACCCATTTATAACCTTCATTCCTGCACTGACACAGTTTTCATGAAGGTAAAACAGTACTATGGGAATTGAAATGGTTTTAATAACCTCAGAGGTGGATGGTCATATAAACCTAACACAATTGCCATGACTTAGAGACTTTCCTGGAGCCCAAGCATAAGTATGGAGACCCTTCCCACTAACAAAGATTAACACTAGGAGCTTAACACTTCAGTGACTCTCCCATGGGAACCTAAAAACTAAGGTAACTTCTAACCTAGGTAATAATTATTTGCAAAGGAGGGTAGATGTAGAGCATAAATATACACCATAAATTTCCTGAAAAAATGATAAAGACATAGTAGGGGATTTTAACACCCCACATACACCAATGGACGATCATCCAAAATGAAAATAAATAAGGAAACACAAGCTTTAAATGACACATTAAACAAGATGGACTTAATTGATATTTATAGGACATTCCATCCAAAAACAGCAGATTACACTTTCTTTACAAGTGCTCATGGAACATTCTCCAGGATAGATCATATCTTGGGTCACAAATCAAGCCTTGGTAAATTTAAGAAAATTGAAATTGTATCAAGTATCTTTGGCAACCACAACGCTATGAGACCAGATATCAATCACAGGAAAAAGTCTGTAAAAAATACAAACACATGGAGGCTAAACAATGCACTACTAAATAACCAAGAGATCACTGAAGAAATCAAAGAGGAAATCAAAAATCACCTAGAAAAAAATGGCAATGAAAAGAAGACAACCCCAAACCTATGGGGTGCAGCAAAAACAGTTCTAAGAGGGAAGTTTATAGCAATACAATCCTACCTCAAGAAACAAGAAACATCTCAAATAAACAACCTAACCTTACACCTAAAGCAATTAGAGAAAGAAGAACAAAAACCCCCCAAAATTAGCAGAAGGAAAGAAATCATAAAGATCAGATCAGAAATAAATGAAAAAGAAATGAAGGAAACAGCAGCAAAGATCAATAAAACTAAAAGCTGGTTCTTTGAGAAGATAAACAAAATTGATAAACTATTAGCCAGACTCATCAAGAAAAACATGGAGAAGACTCAACTCAATAGAATTAGAAAGACAAAGGAGAGGAAACAACTGACACTACAGAAATACAGAGGATCATGAGAGATTACGACAAGCAACTATATGCCAATAAAATGGACAACCTGGAAGAAGTGGACAAATTCCTAGAAAAGCACAACCTTCCAAGACTGAACTAGGAAGAAATAGAAAATATAAACAGACCAATCATAAGCATTTAAATTGAGACTGTGATGAAAAATCTTCCAACAAACAAAAGCCCAGGACCAGATGGCTTCACAGGCGAATTCTACCAAACATTTAGAGAAGAGCTAACACCTATCCTTCTCAAACTCTTCCAAAATATAGCAGAGGCAGGAACACTCCCAAACTCAATCTATGAGGCCACCATCACCCTGATACCAAAACCAGACAAGGATGTCACAAAGAAAGAAAACTACAGGCCAATCTCACCGATGAACATAGATGCAAAAATCCATAACAAAATGCTAGCAAACAGAATCCAACAGCACATTAAAAGGGTCATACACCATGATCAAGTAGGGTTTATCCCAGGAATGCAAGGATTCTTCAATATACACAAATCAAAGTGATACACCATGTTAACAAATTGAAGGAGAAAAATCATATGATCATCTAAATAGATGCAGAAAAAAACTTTTGAGAAAATTCAACACCCATTTATGATAAAAACCCTCCAGAAAGTAGGCATAGAGGGAACTTTCCTCAACATAATAAAGGCCGTATATGACAATCCCACAGCCAACATCGTTCTCAGTGGTGAAAAACTGAAACCATTTCCTCTAAGATCAGGAAAAAGACAAGGTTGTCCACCCTTCCCACTATTATTCAACATAGTTTTGGAAGTTTTAGCCACATCAATCTGAGAAGAAAAGGAAAGAAAAGGAATCCAAATTGGAAGAGAAGAAGTAAAGCTGTCACTGTTTGCAGATGACATGATACTATACATAGAGAATCCTAAAGATGCTACCAGAAAACTACTAGAGCTAATCAATGAATTTGGTAAAGTAGCAGGATACAAAATTAATGCACAGAAATCCCTTGCATTCCTATACACTCATGATGAAAAATCTGAAAGAGAAATTAAGGAAACACTCCCATTTACCATTGCAACAGAAAGAATAATATATCTAGGAATAAACCTACCTAAGGAGACAAAAGACTCATATGCAGAAAACAATAAGGAACTGATGAAAGAAATTAAACATGATACAAACAGAAGGAGAGTTATACCATGTTCCTGGAGTGGAAGAATCAACATTGTGAAAATGACTAAACTAAAAGCAATCTATATTCAATGCAATCCCTATCAAACTATCACTGGCATTTTTCACAGAACTAGAACAAAAAATTTCACAATTTGTTTGGAAACAGAAAAGACCCCAAATAGCCAAAGCAATCTTGAGAAAGACAAACGAAGCTGGAGGAATCAGGCTCCCTGACTTCAGACTATACTACAAAGCTACAGTAATCGAGACAGTATGGTACTGGCACAAAAACAGAAATATAGATCAATGGAACAGGATAGAAAGCCCAGAGATAAACCCAGGCACATATCATCACCTAAGTTTTGATAAATGAGGCAGGAATATACAATGGAGAAAAGACAGCCTGTTCAATAAATGGTGCTGGGAAAACTGGACAGGTAAACTACAATGAGGTATCACCTTACACCAGTCAGAATGGCCATCATCAAAAAATCTACACACATAAATGCTGGAGAGGGTGTGGAGAAAGGGGAACCCTCTTGCACTGTTGGTGGGAATGTAAATTGATACAGCCACTATGGAGAACAGTATGGAGGTTCCTTAAAAAACTAAAAATAGGGCTTCCCTGATGGCGCAGTGGTTGAGAGTCCGCCTGCCAATGCAGGGGACACAGGTTCGTGCCCCGGTCCAGGAAGATCCCACATGCCGCGGACCGGTTGGGTCCATCAGGACATGGAAGCAACTTAAGTGTCCATCGACAGATGAATGGATGAAGAAGATGTGGCACTTATATACAATGGAATATTACTCAGCCATAAAAGAAAATGAAATTGAGTTATTTGTAGTGAGGTGGATGGACCTAGAGCCTGTCATACAGAGTGAAGTAAGGCTAACACACATATATGGAATCTAAAAAAAACCAAAACCCCCAAAACATGGTTCTGAAGAACCAGGGGCAGGACAGGAATAAAGACGCAGATGTAGAGAATGGACTTGAGGACACGGGTAGTGGGAGGGGTAAGCTGGACGAAGTGAGAGAGTGGCATGGACATATACACACTACCAAATGTAAAATAGATAGCTATTGGGAAGCAGCTGCATAGCACAAGGAGATCAGCTCGGTGCTTTGTGAGGGGTGGGATATGTAGAGGGGTGGGATACGGAGCGTGGGAGGGACACGCAGTGGGGAGGAGATATGGGGATGTATGTATAGCTGATTCACTTTGTTATAAAGCAGAAACTAACACACCATTGTAAAGTAATTATACTCCAATAAAGATGTTTAAAAAAATGATAAAGGCAAAACAATTGCCCTCTGGTGCAAGAGTTACTATGTTTTCATTTTTTGTTTGTGTGGTTTAAAGAGGAGATTCCTGGCTTGTTAGAATGTCACACAAACCAAAGACCACAGCTTTATACCAAAACTTGAACAAAATTAAATTTTGTTATATGTTTCTCTTCTCTGTAGAATACTAAATATCACGTATCAGTTCTTTCTTCAAAAGTCATCTTTAAAATGAATTGCAAAATCATTTATACTATCTTGTCTCCATGAATTCTCATTGTCTAATGTATAATTTAACCAAAAGAGCATCCATCTTCTGGAAAAATATTACTGAGATTTATTTCTTTTATGCCTCTCAGCTTTTCCATGAAGATATATCTAGAATGGATTTGGGATCACTGTTCCACTAGAAAGTTACTGATAGCTCCTGCCAGAACTTGTTTTTTGATGGTAAGGAAATAAATGCAACTCTCAAGTTCTTAAAATAGTATGTGACCACCAAAATATTCATCAGCTAAACAAATAAATGTTCATTTGAGAATACAAATAGTTTCTTGAAGGGTCTCGAAGGCTCTGTCATTATCTTCTGAATACACCAAAATGACCATCCTTATTTTACTTGGATAAAAAATGTAACCATGTGGTGATTTTCAGAAGGCATCAAATAGTAGAGTTTGGACCAGATAGGCCTGAGTTTGCATTTTGATTCTACCATTTGCCCTCTCTTAACCTTATTTTCCTCATTTGTAAAATGACAATGATTACATGGGATTAGTGTAGATTTATTAAGGTAGTGAATATAAAATACTTGGAACACTAAAGATGTTGATTGGAAGTAAGTTCCCTTTCTTAAATTATATCAAACAAAAAACAAACAAAAATCCTCTATGTAATACAATATAAATTGTTTATTATTGCGGAGAGACTCATTTTTTCAAAGTCACCATCAAAAATGGTAAACTAACAGGAACAATCAAACACTATTCTGGAGCAGTGTTGTCTAATAGAACTTTTTATGATGAAAAAATGTTCTATACCTGTGCTGTCCAATATGGTAGCCACTAGCAATATGTGGCCACTGTGCACTTAAAATGTGGTTAATATAACTGAGGAACTGAATTTTAATTTTTATTAAATGTGAATTAATTAAATTTTAATTTAATTAATTTATTTTTAATTGATTAATTTTTTCTTCCAGTTTTATTGAGATATAATTGACATATAGCACTGTATGAGTTTAAGGCATACAGCATAATGAATTAAATTAATAAATAATTAAATTTTAATAAATAAATTTTTATCCGATGTGGCTAGTGGCTACTGTATTGGACAATACAGTTCTAGTGGAATAATGAGCTCAAATCTTGCCAAATTGATGTAGCTATATCAAAGTCAGCATTCACAATTAAAAAAATGAATGATACTATTCTACATGTAATTTATGACTAACCAGTTCATCTTAAGTCTCACTGTGATAGACATTAGAAAGTGGAGTTTTTTTCTTGATGAGTCTATTTCTTGACCTCTGTTTCTGCCCCTAACTCCAGCTTACATACAGATGAAAAGGCAGAATTCTCATTTGACTTTAAGAGGCCAGAAGGTTTGGTATGCCTACCTCAAATCAGGCTGATATGTTTCCTCATGCTAAAAGGTGATAGTAAATATAAGACCTCACCCTCTCTTTTATCTCTTGTTCAGAAGACATCTGTATTCAAATATAAATTTGTGCTCACAAATACATCTAAAGGGCAGTAGATGTCTATGAGAACTGTGACCAAAACTGATATATATATATTTTAAATTGGGAGGTAGTTGTTTTACAATGTTGTGTTAGTTTCTACTGTACAGTGAAGTGGAGTTCCCTGTGCTATATAGGAGGTTCTCATTAGTTATCTATTTTATACATATTAGTGTATATATGTCAATCCCAATCTCCCAAGTCATCCCACCCCCCGTTTCACCCCTTGGTGTCCATACATTAGTTCTCTATGTCTGTGTCTCTATTTCTGCCTTGCAAATGAGTTCATCTGTAGCATTTTTCTAGATATGTTTTTTTAAAGGGAAACTGAGTGTGCTGGGTAAGGTGGAGGTGAAAGTGGTTGTGAAAGGTAAAAGGAATAAGAACAAAATTAAAATGTATCAAGATCCAAAACAGAAGAGAAAGCTCTCAAAGCAAAAGTGAAAGCATGAGACAGGAAGATAACGTGTGGGGTAGGCAGATGGTAGAGAGGGTGGAAGCAGGACAGTGTCTGGGTCAAAGCATCTGCAAGACACAGAAGAAAAAGAACATCCAAATTCAGAAGGAGACTAATCCAGAGCTGAGCGCTCCTCTGAACCCATCATCACTAAGGTCAACTGGCTCCTGCTGAAAATTTTCAGACCACATTTACCTGACTTCTGAGTCACGGTTGGTAGGGGTGGTGCTGCCCGCTCTTCTACCTTGAAACTCTGTCCTTGTTGTTTGTTCCACAAAATAATTGATTTCTTCTTATCTTCCTAGAGGCTGCTTCTCAGTCTCCTTCCCAGCTGATTTTTTTATCTCCACTAGGTATGATTAGGGGAGGCTGTGCACTGCTCAGCTCCAGGGGTGCCATTCACATTGCAGACTGCACATATCTGTAAATTCATTATGATGACGTTCGGGCTGATGGCAGTAAAGGTGTCCTCTAATTCACACAAGGGCACCATATGGCCTAGAAGCTCCTCAGTTTGGCCTCTAGCAAGGCAGTACTTCCCCTTGCGGGAGACCCTAGGCCCTTTGCTGTTTTCATTTTTAATGTAGATACTGATGACCTCATTCATACATGCAGCTTCATCCACCACCTATATGGCTCCTAAACTGTTATATTATCCACAACCAGACTTCTCTCCAGAGCCCCAGACTCACCTTCTAATGGGGTTTTTACACGGTTCTACTCAGATATTTCAGTGGCACCAAAAATACAACACATTAGAAAGATGAATTGATCCCCAATCCTGTTTAACACCACCATCATCCATCTCGTAACTCAAGCCAGAATGTGAGAATTATCTCTATCTCACTCACTCCCCACAAAACATCAATCTGTAAATCCTGGAGATTCTGCCTCAATTAACTTCTTTCACATCTGTCCCTGCTACATTCTTAGTGCAGTTGTTTGGGGCCTCTCAATGGCCCTCTCCAATCACCTGCAATCTTTTCTGTTAATCTGGTGCATTCTGCATCCACATAGTTTCCAGTGGGATCTTGGCACATATTACCATGTCACTCTCTCACTGAAGCTTCTTCAATTGTTATATCTTGCTAATGCAATTCGTGATGGAATTTGAATTCCCAGTTGTGGGATATAATAAGTCACTACAGGTGAGCTGGTCCCGGCATGCTTCTCCCTTTTCAACTTCCACCACTTGTCCTGACATATACGACACTTTAGACATACACATTATCTTTGCCTTCCTTAACAGGCCCAGCTCAACCTCTGAGGCTGGGTCAGTGGTCCTTCCTAGAACTCCAGTGGTATTTAGCAGAGCACATTGCAATAGTTTCCAAATCTGTCTTTCCCGAGAGACTTCAAGTACCTTGAGAACAGGGAAATGATTTTATCTTTGTATCTCTAGTACTTGCTACTCAGAATGATTGACAAGTCGATGGGTGAATGCATAAGTCAAAGAGAAAGGAAAGGGAGGAAATTATGAACTTCAAATTCTTCTGAAAGATCAGGAAAGTTGAGGAGGTAAGGTAGGAAAGAAAATAGTGGCTATGACGCAGTCCATATCTCCAGATTTCAAAATCACTCAGCTTTTTCTAACCGCGTAGGTAGAAGTGTAGCATTGAATGCAGCATTATTTCACAGAGACACCTAACATTTTTATGCTTCAGTTTTTTAAAAAAATCTTTGAAAGGGGCCAAATTACTTCAAAGTAGTAATACCCTATAAAGTCTTTTTCAAAGCTATGGATATTGGTGATAAAACTTACAGGAAAGTTGCTATGATATTTAAATGTAAAAGAATAATGGGAGAGAATAGAAATTGCCTTTACACAAAGCTATTTCAAAACAGTGAGCATAAAAGGAAACTCTCCAAGCATATTTTTTCTTCTATTCTTCTTTCTTTTAAAAAAGTTTGTTATTTTGAAAGTGCATAGATGTTCACAGCTATAAAGAGGCAGTAGTGTCACATCTATTTGAAGTACATTTAATGTCACCGTTAAGCTGTATCAATTACTTTGTATATGTAACAAACAACGGATATGAGTTTTTGGCTTATAAAAATTATCTTGCATTAAGTCTGAGATTTTATTTTGTTTCAAGTTCAAATATCTGGGGTATATCTGTTTGAACACCATCATCAACAGAGCCTTATGATGGAATATATCATTTCCTAAATGAACACCCACAGAGTTTTAGAAGAAGTCAAATCTCCACACCATTAGTTTGAGCTATAATTAAACCATAATGCTGGCAGCAACATGTCATAATTTCAAGCACTGACATTTTAAAATGCAGTTAGTTAAAATTTTTTTTTTAGTTTTAAAAGTTTACTGAGTCTATGTTCTGTTTCATTTGTATCTTCCTTTATAGCATTAGACATTCAAAAGGTGCTCAATAAATATTTCGACAAATTATTAAACCTTCTAAGCCTCATTTTTACTCATCAAAGAGATGGGATTAATACCCATATCATAAAGTCATTGGAGGATTAAACGAGATAGTGCTTTGTACCGTGCCTGGTACATAGTAACCATTCAATCAAAGGTTGCTATTATTATGTGCATGTCTGATCCTTGTAAGCCTGGTTGAGGGGCTGTTTTATCCTCAACACTGTCATCTTATATTTCAGCTCTATAAGTAGGGTAATAGTTGAGTAGCAAAACACAAAGCCAGGTTCAGAGACAAATTGGAAACTCTAAATGTACATAGCCAGCCAATAATGAGACACTGCAGACTAAGTAGCTTATGAAACAAACTTTTACCCTTTGGAATGATTTTTTTTATCCGCCACACAGCATAAAGTTAGTATTGAATAACTTAATGCACATTATAGGTCAAATGCAAATGTTGCTTCACGTGAGTTTTCTCTCCACCAAGGATTTTCATCAATTCTCCATAGGCCTATGACTCCAAGCAGATCGAGAACCACTGACCTAGACAATTGCAGGCACGGAAGGTACTTTGTTCTTATAAGCACATTTGGCAGTGCGGTGCCGCATGCAGGATCTTAGTTCCCTGACCAAGGACCGAACCCGCGCTCCCTGCATTGGAAGCGTGGAGTCTTAACAACTGGACTGCCAGGGAAGTTCTAAAAATAAACTTCTAAAAGAGGGTTTTTTTCTGACTCTTCCCCATTTTTGCAGATGTTTTTCAGGTTATTCTGAATCTTCTCTGTTTCTCTTTGAGTGTATTCTTTTGATCTCTCCTCAACAGAGACACAGAACTGTTGGCCACAGTCATTCAGATTTGATCTCAATTTACTACTTTACTCTTCTTGCATTAAATAGTCATTTTATAGGAATTTTCTCTGCTGTTACCAACATTCTACATTATCCATATTATTCCCCTTTTAGATGATGATATGGGAGAATAAGATCAGTGTTCTACATGAAAGATGAGACTTCATAAACAATAGAAGGAAGATTCACTATCATCCAGTTTAGAAAAAGATTGAAAGTGGTTGTAGATGGTGGACAGTATAATTTCCTTAAAACACTATGAGTTAAAATAGTTTAACTCTACCCACAACAGATTTACTGATCTGAAGAAATCACAAAAAAAGATATATTGATTCTCAGGCTAAAAAATCAAGAAGGACTTGGGTTGGTCAGAAACCTTACTGAATTATCTAATATCAAAGAATGTTTTCAGGGAAAATCTCATGAATAGAAGTAAAGAACAAGAATTTGTAGATATTTTTCCCCAATAGTGATCAAAAGATAGAGACATAAAAACATGACATTCTGGAAGCCCGAGGGGCTTGTGCTGTGGTGGGACAGGATTCTGCTTAGATTTCACTGCCATATTTCGTATAAGCCATTTCAAGAGTATTCACTGCATGTTGCACTAATTCCATGTTCACTAAACTATCTTTTTTGGACCCAACATAATAGTCTGACTCCATCATTTGGTGTTTGACTACAGACATCTTTTATGCCTTACGCCTCCCTCTTCCCCTTCTGTCTCACATCTGGGCAAGCTGATAAAAACCTAGGTGCTTTGTCACCAACAGCAAGTTCAAATCATGCACTAAAACCCTTACTCCAGCCTCAGCCCCCTAACCATCATAAAAACTCAAAGGCAATCTCCTTTTGTCCTTTCACAGTTCTTTCAAGCCATTTCAGATCAGCTTGAGAGGCCTGTCCTGCTCTCCCCAGAAAGCTTCATTATGGGAATAAAAAACCTTTTCATACATTCTTGGGGTGTGTGTGTGTGTGTGTGTGCGTGTGTGTGTGTGTGTGTGTTTGTGATGATTAGTTTCGAAATCCAAACCAAAATTTGGGTGGGGATCCATCTCAACTCTGTGGACTGGCCATAGCAGCCAGTCACCAAGATACTGGAAGGAGGGTCCCTTGCAATGAAGACATAATAATTTTAGTACCTAGGAAGAAATCTGCATCCAAGAGTAACTTAGTAAACTGAGACTCTAGTTCAGGTGTCCGCAATCCCCTGGCTGTGGACCGGTATGGGTCTGTGGCCTGTTAGGAACCGGGCCACGCAGCCTGAGGTGAGCGGCAGGCCAGTGAGCGAAGCTTCCTCTGCCGCTCCCCGTTGCTCCCCATTGCTCGCATTACCACCTGACCCATCCCACCCACGCCCCCGACCCGTGGAAAAATTGTCTTCAACGAAACTTGTCCCTGGTGCCGAAACAGTTGGGGACCACTGCTGTAGTTCATACATCAATTTTTTGTGAGTTCATATACTGGGAATCCATTCCATTGAATCTAATCAATGTTAACATGATGTCAAGATTCAATTTCAGAAACTGAGAAGCTGAAGATTAGTCTTTGGAATTTGGTAACCTTTCCAAGAGATCACTACAGCACACTTTCTCTTTTTGCTTTTATTTATCATATGGAAACACAATTTTATTCCTCTAAGAAATAATGCACACACACTTCATTTGAAGGAACAGTTCTATTTTATGGAAGGGAAACTTAGATGCCTGCAGGGGGCAGTAGGTAACTTAAATGGAGCAGGCAAGAGAAAATAGACATGCTACGCTTTGCATTACAACCCAGAATAATCTGGCTCTATTACATTGCCCATTAAAACCCTTTACTGTGCTTTAAAAGGTATTGTGAAGCCAGATTTTGACCCCCTGCTGTAACTGCTAATGTTGAAAAGTTGCATAAATAGGAATAGCAGCATTTTAACCTCTTTGTTATTAAACAAAAACCTCTTGGTATCTGCAATGTAGACACTAACTTACAGGAAGGTATATAAACAAGAGAAGAGTGCCACTGAAGGAATCAAGGCCCTTGTTTCAACTCTCTCTTGCTTTGCATTTCCACTTTCATTTTTATTTTATTTTGACCAGACCCTTATGCTTCATTAATTGTTACAAAATCTGATGCTCAATAAATGGACATTACTCCTGAAATAAATCCGATGTTGACTTTGGTATTTTCAAACACTTTTTGGAAATACCAGGGTCAATATTTTATGGAATATTTTCTGGAAACTTTGAGCTATTTGATAAAACATAACAAATATTATTCACTGAACTAGAAATCTGCAAAAACATAGATTTTTTTTTTATAGAATTCTGGGATTTTGGAATTATCCAGAACTAGGTTCAAATAATGGCTTCACCAGTTACTAACTGTGTGACTGGGGAAAGTTCATTAGCCTCAACAGTCCTGTGGAATGTTGTGAGGATTAAACGAGATTGCCTACATAAAGCATCCATCGTATTGCCCAGCACAGGAAGTTCTCCATAAATGTTAACCCCTTTCATTTCCAAGTTAGTCCACGCAAGTCCTTTTGGGCTTTGGTACTGTGAAACCTTGTAGGGGCTTCATGAGCCTGATGGTTCATATTTACTCACAATATTCAAACTTGCATAATCAAAGAGGATAGTTTAATTGATTTAACTTGTGGAGGTACAATAACAATTGCAGGAATTACTGTGGTGTGTTGACTCACCCATATTTGAACTTGATGTGATAAAGAAGGTGAAAGAATTAATGATGGTTATTTCTCACTTATGACTACTCACAACTATTGATTTTCTTCTCTTGCTTTCTGACAAGCACAGGAAATCTACCTGCTGTGCAGACAAAGTTTTAATCAACGAACACAAATAGCCAAGCAACCGACTTTCTGAAAAATGAGTCCACTATTTACTTTAAAGGAGTAGTCTCTAAATGGGAAATCATTGCCTATCCTCAAAAAGCATGGTTACGCACTGATTCTACAGAAGTAAACTCTGATGCTAGGAGTGGATGAGACTCTGAAAGAAATCAAGCTTTCTGCTTCTTCCCTCCCAGAGGATCTTTTCAAGTTAATCTCCCTGAAAGCCTAAAACAAAGCCACTTACAGACACAAGGTAAATGCAAAAGCCTGTTAATATAATGTTAGGGTTGAATATGTAAATATATCAAAGGTCAAATTTCAGTTACAGTTCCCATAGCAATTGGAACTTAGCCACTTAACACTTCAACTGTGACAACAACACAGAGTATCCACAACCAGAGAAAGCATCTCTGCAGCAGCTCTAGGCCTTTCTGTCATTGAAAAGTTTTGGCTATTATGTTGCATTTTGTTTTGGTGTGTTTATTCACATTAGGATTTCAAACGCATCGCATGTAGGGCCTACTACTGAAAGCTCTTCAAATTGGTCTGTTTCACATTAATCCTAAAATTGTCCACTTCAGCCAGTGGTATTATAAATTCATCCTTACACTTCTTTTTTTTTTTTTTTTTTTTTGTCTGCGTTGGGTCTTCGTTGCTGCATGCAGGTTTTCTCTAGTTGTGGCAAGCGGGGGCTACTCTTTGTTGCGGTGTGTGGGCTGTAAGAGTGAGGGCTTCAGTAGTTGTGGCTCGCGGGCTCTAGAGCACAGGCTCAGTAGTTGTGGCACACGGGCTTCGCTGCTCCGTGTCATGTGGGATCTTCCCGGTCCAGGGCTCGAATCCGTGTCCCCTGCATTGGCAGGCGGATTCTTAACCACTGTGCCACCAGGGAAGCTCCATCTTTACACTTTTATGGAGAAACATTTATGATAAATCCTCCTTGGAAGGCTGTTTTTATGCTATAGTGTAAGTCAAAAAATTTAAGTGTTCACCATGCAGCAAACGAATTCAAAGTGCGAAATATGTAAAAATGAAGGGCCAAAAGCCAGTAAGCTTCACCCAAAGCTGAGGGTGAAGTAGTTTTATGGAAACTACTAAAATAAAGCAACAACAGAGTAAACTTTGGATCAATTTTGTTTTAAAAGCAGAGGTATAAATGATTTTTTATTATACACATAGCAGGAAAATAAAGACAACAAATATAGTTTCATAGTCAGATGAGAATTAGTGATCTCTGAACCTGTCTTCTTTGTATTCAAAGCTCAGTGTAACAACTCAACCTTATGCCAGAATCACGATGTGAGATCAAATGGCTAGTTCATATAGTCAAAGTAAAGTGAGTGATTCTAGAATATCTAGAACAAGGGCCAACAAACTATAATCCATAGACCAAATATAGCCTGAGGTCTTTTTATAAATAAAGTTTTATTGCAATATAGTCAAACCTACACCTTTATATACTGTCTGTGGCTGCTTTCATGCTACAATGACAGGCAGATGGAATGGTTGTGATAGAGACTACTGGGTTGGCAAAGCTTAAAATACTTACAATCTGGACCTTTAGAGAAAATTCACCCAAGAAGCTTAAATAAAAGCAGCTATAAGGATCCACTGCCTGGATAAAGGTCCTACTGTATAGTACAGGGAACTTGTGATAAACCATAATGGAAAAGAATATGAAAAAGAATGTATGTATATGTATAACTGAATCAGGTTGCTGTACTGCAGAAATTAACACAACATTGTAAATCAGTTATACTTCAATAAAATAAATTTGAAAAAAAAAGATCCATTGCCTGAAATATACAACTTTCTATATTTGGTTGAGGAGAAGTTGACAAAAAAATGCATAGACTAGAAATGAATATTTATTTTGTCCACTTTCGGGCCATAAAATTACCAAATTCCAACTAAAATGTGGATAAATCATCCCTTAAAGAGTTTTAGAAAAGTTGATACAATTGCCTCTTTTTCATAATCTAACCATCGATGTACAGACCCGATACAGTTAAAAATCTATGTCTTGCTGGATTTAAAGCTTTAAAGTTCAAATGTCCTGTACTTGAAATCCAAATATTAGAAAATATATTTATGTTTTTTTACTTCAGGGGTATTTTTATTGAAAGTCGAGTAGAAATAGAATACCCCAAGCAAAATATTTATCATTTAATAACCAAGTTTTAGCGAAATGAGGAAGAATGGACAAAATAGTTATACTCAATACAGAATGAAAGAATGCCAGAAGGAACTTAGTGACATGTAAAATTGGTCTTGTAAAATAATGGGGGGGCTTCCCTGGTGGCGCAGTGGTTGAGAGTCCGCCTGCCGATGCAGGGGACGCGGGTTCATGCCCTGGTCCAGGAAGATCCCACATGCCGCGGAGCGGCTGGGCCCGTGAGCCATGGCCGCTAAGCCTGTGCGTCCGGAGCCTGTGCTCCGCAATGGGAGAGGCCACAACAGTGAGAGAGGCCCGCATACCGCAAAAAAAAAAAAAAAAAAAAGAAAGAAAGAAAGGGTAAGAAATAGATAGTTTTATTAGCTGGAGGAAACATGGGAATATTTATGGAAGTTTCAGCAAGGGAAATGTAGGCAAACTACAATAAAAAAAAAAAAGGCAGAGCCATAAGAAAAACCAAGCTATATAAAATTCTGACAAGAAGACTGGAAATTCGTGTTCATATAATATCATGAATAATGAAAGCAATTATGGAAAATGGCAAAAAGATTGCATATTTTTCAGAAAAAAGTTAAGCCTGGAATTATAAAATGGTCGATTTAGCTTCAAACCTAAAAAAAAAAAATACTCAAGCGACTCATCCAGAAATCAATTTTCAACTGCTTAGAAGATCAGAAGGTACAAAATAATAACCACCATGGCTCTGGATTTCTGAAAAACACATTTGATCACACCGATCTCATTTCTTCCTATGATACAGTGACCAGAACAGTAGATGGAGTCAACTGAGGTCTTTCACTTAGTTGCTTATGACGTGCATCTTGTAAGAAACACAAAGATGGTTTAGAAAAACACAGACTCTCCTAGGCCTGCAATATGGAAACCACTAGCTCCAGGCGGCTACTATACACTTGAAATGTGGCTAGTCTGAATTCAGATATGCTGTTAAGTGTAAATATATAACAGATTTTGAAAACTTAGTACAAAAAACTCATATCGATGAATATATATTGGTTATATATTGAAACGATAATGTTTTATATATTCTGGGTTGAATAAAATATATGATTAAATTAATTTCACCAGTTTTAAAATATTTCAATGTGACTATTAGCAAATTTAAAATTACACATAGTTTGCATTTGGGCTTAACAATATTTCTACTGGAGAGTACTGTCTGGAATATGGATGCTAAACCCAGTAGATTGTGGAGAATCTTTTGTCCTTTGTGAGCATCATTTTTTCCTATGTAACAGAGGGTGGGAAGGTTGAGAGGTTGGAGGGTAGGATGGGGGCAGGAGAGTTCTTTGTTGGGCTGTTGGACAGTGTGTCCCCTCTATTGCTGTGTGGCTAGCATTTCTAGGCCCCACCCACTCATGCTTCCCCATCTCTAGTCATGACAGCCCAAACCATCCTTCTCATGGTTCCAAATGCCCCTAGGGTGATATCCCATGTTGAAAACCAGTGGGCTAGGAGATTGCTCATAGGGTCCTTTTCAGTGCTGAATTTTTATGATTCTACAGTGTGATTTTATAAAACTCCTTTTTTTGTTTTTGTTTTATGAAAATTACTTTTTATTGATATATGAACCTACTGTCTAATGACAGCCCACTTGAGGGCTGAACACACGACCATTCTTAGTGTTTACCCTGTACAATTTTCTAAGTTTGTATGAAGTGTGTTCATCTAGCATTGTAGCACTTAGCACCTGCTGCTTTTTATTTCATTCATTTGTGTACATGTCTTGGGCTCCAAGCAAGATCATAAGCTCTGATGGCAGGAAGTTTCTTGTATAAACTTTCTCTCCCATAACAAATGAATAATAGATACCAGTGAAGTAAATGTATCCAGAGGTCAGGATAGCTTTCTGGATTGAGTTAGAATCTGGTGTTATTTAATATTTTCAGCAGTGACTGTGATGGTCATTCATTTGAAACATAACCATATGCTGCCTTAGGCAGTATAAAAATTTGACTGTCCAAATAAAATAGAATTCTTTGAGGACAGAGAATTATGTGTTACTGTGGTAATAATAATATTTTAAAATAACTGTGATATATTCATTTTCTAATTTAGGAATTGAAAGAACCCTAAAAAGCAGACATTGTTATCATCTCCATTTTACTGAAGAGGAAACCTTGGTTGAAGGAAGTTGAAACCCTGATGACAGGAGTGCCAGGATTTGAAGATAGAACTTGAATTCAGGTCATCTGATGCTGGACTGATGGTCTTTGTGTCACTCTACAACACTGTAATATTCCTTCCTTTGTATCTGTCCTAGTTTGGTTTTCCGTAGAAGTTGATCCTGAGAAAAGGATTTGAGTGGAAATTTAGGGAGGTGCAGGGAAAACCTGAGGAGTAGGGATGCGAAAAGCATCCAGTAAGGAGTGATATTAAGTCACTATATGCAAATGGGCCTTAATATCTCAGGTAAATACTGGAAATGGAGATATTTGGAGCATTTGGAGATTGGGCCTTTATAGAAGTGATTAAGCTAAAATGAGCATGTTAGAGTGGGCCCTAATCCAATCTGTCATGTCCTTATAAGAAGAAGAAATCTGGACACACAAAGAGACATCAGGGATGTGCACACAGAGGAAAGACCATGTGAGGACGCAATGAAAAGGCAAGCCAAGGAGAGAGGCCTCAGAAGAAACCATACTTGCCAACAGCTTGACCTTGGACTTTTACCCTCCCGAACTGTGAGACAATAAATGTCTATCATTTAAGCCACCCAGTCTGTGGTATTTTGTTATGGCAGCAATTGCAAAAGAATACATGATGGCTCAGAAATTTTCCTCCCAAGTAGTAAGGGAGCTGGAATAAATGTTCTTAAGTTTCACACTCTGTACTCATGGGTCTCATATGGTCTCCTTGTCAACTCAAAGCCCCTGGCTAGGGACTCTGACCTGTGAACCACCTGGACTGTCCTCACCTACTTCCTGTTTTTGCCTCCCCACTGCCATCCCTGTTCTGCTGTTTTCCAGTATTGCTCACAACCATGCATAGACAACACACCCATTTCCATCTGAATAAGACATTGGAGAATCGGCCTTCCCAGCTCCTACTCAGGTAGATGGGTATTTTGGAAATAGCATTAGAATTCAAAAAGAGTTAGAAGCGCTGGAATGAAGTACACAAAGTGAATTTTAATAGCGAACACACATAGGATTAAAAACATTTCAGAGAGACAACAGCCATCAGTTATAGCTAAAGATTTTGAATTCCAACTGAATTTCAATGCAGAATATAGCGCAATAACACATTACCCGTGTCATTACTTTAATTAAAGAGCACAGGGCTGATACAGAACAAGTGAGGTACAGATGTGAACGCACATTTTAATTCATTGCACCAGTGGTGTTAGATGATATTATTATGTATCTAGAGGACAAGAGGATATGCTGGAAGAAGAAATTAATTTTCCATTACACATCTGGGTAAAAATTATATCTAGTTTGGAACATTATGAAATGATATATAAAATGGAAATATTGAAAAGAGCAAGAAGTGAAAAATAGAGATGGTTTAACATTTGTTTAGAAATTTTTGAGGAAAAGCCTGTGAAATTTGGAAAATGAAGATCAGCAACAATACTGAAGTGTCTGAAGTGGTATCTGGTGGATTCAGATCAGTTATCTATTCCTATTGGGGATTTACAAGAGAAGAAATGGATATTGAAAGCTGAAGGAGAGATTTAACTGAGCCTCACAAACCTTGAGGGTCAGAGTAAAATATTAGAAAATGCCACCAAAGGTTAAAAAAATTTCCTCTCCAGGGATCTGTAAGAACAAGGATGATCGATCACACTTTACAATGGATCTTGGGAACCAGGCCACACAATTTATCACAGTGAGAACAAATAATTTGGAAGTATAGCTCTGAGAACAAATAATTTGGAAGTACAGTTATTGGACACTTGAGTGGTATTTAAGAATTCAGTGACAATTTAACTTGTCTACAACTTCTTTATTTAAAGCCTGACCTAATCTCTCTCAGAACTGCAGGTTCAAATTGATTTCTGTGGCCTGGATAGACACTTATTCTGGTGGAGTTATGTAAGGTTCTTCTATAGAGGAGGGAGATGAGCCTCTCGGAGATTTTTCTATCTTTGTGTTGATATTTTATTGAGATGAAATTCACATAACATAAAAAACCATTTTTAATGCACTCAATTCAGTGGCATATGATATATTCACACTGGTACAAAACCATCACCTTGATAAAGTTCCAAATTTGTGTTGATATTTGCAGTTAAGACAGTCTTCAGTGTATTTCTTTTTGAGGTTTCCTAATAAAATAACAATGTGGTACAGAATCTAGAAATCTGAGGGGTTTTGGTAAACTTTCATTTGGAATTAAAACAGTCACTTAATACATGAATGATACATGTTTGTGCTTCATAAATGAATGATAATAAAATAAGTTAGAGTGCTATTAACCAATAAGATAAAATACTGATTAGAGAGTGTCCTGCTAATTAGCTTCAGGAGAACTATGAAAAGGTACTACACCCCAAAAGGCACATTTCAAATAAAATTTGATTATTGTTAGCTGTAGAAAGTTCAATCTTTAGTAGGTAATTTTGTGTATGAACTTCAGAAACACTAATATAAAAGTCTATCCCTCTATGTTGGCCAACTGTTACATGATATAGTTGAAAAATGTTAAGCATAATGGCAAGATAAACACGGGTCATTGAGACAAGTAAAAACATGCAGTATTTTATAAATAAGTACATAGGAGTGAATGAACATTTAAGAGTAATAAAACTAGATACAACAGGCTTTGATGATGTAAAAATATATATGCTTAGAAAAGAGCAGAAGGAATTGTCTTCCCACTCTCACTCCAACAAGGTAGAGAGAAGGTATGTGACAAGCTGGTGTTCTTTCTGCACACAGAGGATTAAGACATGAGAGAACCAGATGTTCTCTCAGGAAATCCAGAGATTTCTGGCCCTTTGTATTTTACTTTGTGAGTGGTTTTTAAAGATAGATAATGATAGATAGATAGTAGCTAGATAGATTCATTGAATAATACATGTAACCTTAGGACAACACATGTGTTTGAAGAGAGGAAAGATTCCCCAGGCCAAGTATCTCTCCCTAGAAGTCCTCCTTGGGGCCTGAAAACACTCTCAGAAGACAATATAATTTTGGGTTAAACTGTATATATGTGCTCTGAAAGTGGTCACATATCAGATAGTTACAGCATCTCTCCAATTAGTTTAAGAAACTAATTTAGTAGGACCAGTAGTGACTGGATAAATCAGGATGGAGGAATTTCTTCAAGACTAAGGATGTGAGGTTAAGGACTTCATCGGGAGAGGGTAGTTTGGGGGATCTGACCCAGAGCATCATGAGGGCATCGGAAACCCATCCTGAAAGAAATAAAGAACTCAGAGGCATTCTGAACAGGCTTGACCGTCCTTATGATCTGGTCTATAACTGGTGGTACTGGGCTCTCACAGAGAAGCCTTCTTAATACAGTCAGTATTCATTATTTCTCTGCACAACATTTAGAGTACAATAAATAACATTTCCTGTATTGGGAAGTGATATCTTTTTTTTTTTTTTTTTAAATCAAGAAAAGCGATATCTGCAGCTTTACATAAGCATCATTCTATTTCACCAACAGTGCATCTGCTTTTGGGTTAGTTGCACCTATCACACTTCGCCAGTAACGCTGAGCCTTTGAAGGAAGGTTTTGTTGTTTGGCTCTTCTGAAGCTGGCTGATTTCAGTTTTTCTTGACTCATCCTGTAAACTACTTAACTGTCCCCAAATTCCTCTTAAAGAGAAAATTTTCCATTGCAAATATGAGATAAACAACAACATCTTTAATATTAACATTCCTTAGCCCACCTGCTTTGAAAGGCATGAGTTTTTCCATCACCCACTTTTCTCTTCTTGGCAGTAGTCATAGCAAAGTTTTAAATTTTATGTGGAAAATGGTCCATTTCATTCCCATCAACAATGCTCCCTGCTGCAAACCTCCATATCTGACTGAAGCAACTGTAGTTGACAACAGACTAATTGCTTCGGATGACAAATCCCTGAAGTAGAGGAGACAGATAGGATAGGTTTGGTTCCCTTTGGGCCTCAGTTTTTCCATTTGAAACAGGAAAAAGTCCCTGAAATTAGAGCATACAAGTTGGAATGACCATGGGTTGCCTATCAAGGATCTGAGTATACAGGTGTCATGAAGAATGAGTAAGGGATTTTGAGTCTTATACTCCTCTGTGTAAATCTCCAATCCAAAAAGCACCTATCACTTCAATTCTGTCTTCTTTTAAGTGGGAATCATATCTGGCTTGAAGTTTTGTTGTGAGGATTAAAAAGAATGTATATAAAGATCCTGGCATAGGGTAAGTACGCAGCAGGTGACTACAGAGGCATTTAAAGTCTCTGAACTACCTAGCTTAGTGCTCCACACACAGGAGAAGCATAATAAATGTTGGTTTCTTTCCTCTTTCCCTTTCTTATTATATATCACAGCAACGGCCTGGATTTTGGCATCAGGATTCAGATGCAATGCAATTAAGATATTGTCATGGACTGAATTGTGTCTGCCCCCTCCCCAAATTCATATGTTGAAACTCTAACCCCCAGCACCTCAGAATGTAACTGTACTTGGAGATGTCTTTAACTAGGTGATTAAATTAAAACAAGATCTTTAGGGTATGTACTAATTAATCTAACTCATGTCCTTATAAGAAAAGGACAGTTAGATACCAGCACTGTGCGTGTGAGTGCATGTGCGTGCGCACGTGTGTGTGTGCGCACACAGCAAAGATCACGTGGGGACACAGCAAGAAGGCAGTCATCTGCCAGCCAAGGAGAGTGGTCTCAGACGAAACCAAACCTGCTGACACCTTGATCATGGACTTCCAGCCTCCAGAACTGTTAGAAATTAAATGTCTGTTGTTTAAACCACCCAGTTTCACTGTTTTGTTATGGCAGCCCTAGCAAACTAACACAGAGGTGAATATATTTCTGAATATGTGCATCTGATGTTATGTACAGATCCCCCCAAATTTTTTAAAAAGTAGAAAGAAAGAAAGGAAGGAAGGAGGGGAGGAAAATTCCTGGTGTTATGGGCTGAACTGTGTCCCTCCAAATCAAACCCTGAATTCTTAATCCTCAGGACTTTGGAACGTTACTATATTTGGAGACAGTGTCTTTAGAGAAGCAGTTAAGCTAAAATCGGGTTACTAGAGTGGACCCTAATCTAATATGACTGATAGTCTTATGGAAATAGGAAATTTGGATGCAGACAATGTGAAAACACAGAGGGAAGATGGCCACCCACAAGCCAAAGAGAGAGACCTGGAGCAGATCGTTTCCTCAAAGCTCTCAGAAAAAGCCAATCCTGCCAACACCTTGATCTCAGGCATCTAGTCTCCAGAACTGTGTGAGAAAATACATTTCCCTTGTTTAAGCCACCCAGCCTGTGGTGCCTTATTTTAACAGCCCTAGCAAATTCATCAGTGAAATAACATCTGCAAATCCAATAAGCAAGTAAATCAAGCCATACATTGTCAGCAAAGAAAGCTAGCTTTTCAATAAGTTTCTAGAGTAAAGTTTCTCTAGTTGTTATATCTTATAGTCCAAAAAGCAATATCAAAAAACCTGGGCCACACACCATGCTAGAAAAACAAAGCTGTTTTTCCTCCCATTTTATCTTAAGAAAAACATTTATTTTACAGGCATACTTTAAAAACATTTATAACAATGTAAATTTTAAGAACATAAAAGAGTGGCAGTATTGGAAATCAATGTTATTGAGAATTCTCTTTTATAGCTATTTTTATTGTTGTAATTATGACAGATTGGCATCCATTTAGACCACTATTTCTGAGGGTCATTAATTTTACACTGACCACCAGATGAAAATCATTAGTTTAGCCTCCATGTAGCAGACCATGAGCAATGTGTCTCATAGATGTCATTGACTGCATTTGAAGTTTTGGAGACTAGGTGTAGATTACCCACTGTTTTTGTATTGCCATATAGCTCCTTCATATCAGCAGTATAGGTAAATTCAATTTTCCTTACTTCTTTTTGCATGGTTCTTATTCATAAAGGCAATTGGTTTTCTGAACAGAAAGATGGTTGCTGAATTTTTCTGGCTTACATTACAATTGCTATTTAATTATAAAGTTAATGATTACACATAATCTTGGGACATAGCTACAAAATGAGGATAATAATACCTTCTAGAGCCCAGAGTAAGTGCCCACTTGAGGTTTTGTCCAGCACTGAGGTACACGAATGTGTGAATTTGATTACAGCTCAGATTCTGTGTAATGCCGTTTCAATGCTTTTTTCAACCCAATCCCTATTTTTATCATTTGCAAGTATCTGCTTACTTATCCAACTGTTAGAGAAAACCCTAGGATAGCCCTCCCTATATTAGCCACAGAAAAATTGGTTATATCCCAGTTTTTGTCTGGAAAGATGCCATCGGGAGGTTAACAGTTTCCCTGGCCTAGTTCTCAGTGGCATCATTCTCCCATCCACATTTTTCCACACAAGCATTTATACAATAAGATGTTCTAGTAAAAGCATAAATAGAAGCAGGAAAAAACCTCCATTAAAAATCTCTAATCAAGGGCTTCCCTGGTGGCACAGTGGTTGAGAGTCCGCCTGCCGATGCAGGGGACACGGGTTCGTGCCCCGGTCCGGGAAGATCCCACATGCCGCTGAGCGGCTGGGCCCGTGAGCCATGGCTGCTGAGCCTGTGCATCCAGAGCCTGTGCTCCGCAATGGGAGAGGCAATCTCTAATCAAGACCACAGCCACAGGGCTTCCCTGGTGGCGCAGTGGTTGAGAGTCCGCCTGCCAATGCAGGGGACACGGGTTCGTGCCCCGGTCCGGGAAGATCCCACATGCCGCAGAGCGGCTGGGCCCGTGAGCCATGGCTGCTGAGCCTGTGCATCCAGAGCCTGTGCTCCGCAACAGGAGAGGCCACAACAGTGAGAGGCCCGCGTACCAAAAAAAAAAAAAAAAAAAAAAAAAAAAAAAAGACCACAGCCACAGCTAGCTCTGTTATTTGGTCTGCAGATTTCTTGGAATTTATGCAACCCTCTCAACCTGTATTGTTACCCTTGCATCAAGTGTCTGAAGGCCTGGGTGCCCAAGGAAGGCACTCAAAACATTATCTCTAAATGCTTTGGTTCCATTCATTGTTGTGTTAACCATAAACATCCTCAGGCTCTTAGCCTGGGTTATTTTAAAGTGACTGCCCTTCAGAAAGCTCTAATTTAGCTCTCGATAATGTTGACCACTGCTTCATTTTGTGAGGTAAGTCCTGTGTGTAGGTCTGTCTTGCTTAAGCAAGTTGACGAAGGATAGGAGCCCAGCATGGCTAAATACAGTTCACTGGTCCTTTGTTAAAGAATAACTTAACCTATAGTTTCTAACCCTCCACAACAAAACCTATTACTTTTTCTCTGAAAAAGCATTCTGTTATGTACAATTTCCCTTTTGCCATTTTCTGTGGCACTGACATAGGTAAAAGCCCAAGTGAACATAGAGTGTCTCAGGCAGAATCAAAACAGCCTAAATGATTACACACTGAATTATGATCTGGGGCAAGGGCAACACACCTATATTTTATATACATAATATTTGTAGCATCATTTCTTTAGCTT
This sequence comes from Neophocaena asiaeorientalis asiaeorientalis, assembly GCF_003031525.2. Taxonomy (NCBI): domain Eukaryota; kingdom Metazoa; phylum Chordata; class Mammalia; order Artiodactyla; family Phocoenidae; genus Neophocaena; species Neophocaena asiaeorientalis. The sequence goes on along the minus strand of NW_020176571.1, from coordinate 23,335,455 downwards.
TGTTGTAGCGATTATCTATTTCTGACTTTCTGTTCAATTATCACAACTGTTAATATAAAGGTGACCGTTTTAGCTGTATTTCATTTTTCTCTAGAGGATCTTTGAATTGCTTTATCTAAACTTCATTTTCTTTAAATTAAGAGTTTTTATGAAATTACTTTTTCTTTTCTAGGTTAAAGAAAGTAATGCAAACTAAATGAAAATGTTCAAAATGCTGTCTCTGCCATTGGCAAATTACCTGTTTTTGCTGTTCTCATCCAAACTCAGCTGGAATTCCAATAACTGGTATATCAGAGTGCTTAGTGGCAGGCCAGTAGCCCTGATAAGATGATGTACATCAGTCAGTAAACTGACTAAGAAAAACAAATGCACACTTCGCTTTAATAGCAATGATTACCTATTGCAATTATTGAAAAACAAATAGCTTTTATCTATCAGTAATTAAATCTTCACTTTAACAAAGTTGTTGAGCATTTTCCTGAAATTTTCATATGAGGAAAAAGCAAGCCAGGGAGCTTAAAATTAAATTTGATAATAAAAATCATAAAAAATGATTTATACTTAGTGCTTTTGAAAACTTAAATAACATGTACATATTTTTACAAAACTAAGAGTGCAGTATTTAAATGTACTATCCTTTAAAGTTTCATAAGCTGAAGTCACCTAGTTTTTACTCACCATGTTAAATTTTGGTATTTTGCTTTATTTCTCAATTTTTACTCTGAATTTTTATAAGATGAATATTATGTTATTATTATTTATAGTTTGAATTACTTTCTATTCATTTCTTTCTGAGCTTTGGCTTTAGAAATGAGATTTTGCAGCATCTAGACATGCACTAAATTAGTATCCCTAAGGGTCCTCATCCAACAGCAATCATACCATTGTATACCCCCAGAAATGAGTTGACCAGGAATATCATCAGGGTAACCAGACACTTGCTAACAGTAAAAGGTACCCCATGTCCCCTCACAGCATCATAAATCTCAGTAATTTCTGTCAACAGAGGAGGGCTCATCTAATTGCACACTCTCTCCTTTTATGGAGCAAGAACCAAAGTTCAGCAACTCTCAACTGGTCTCTGGTTTCAAGGTAGGATAAACCATACAGAAAAGGTTTCCCCTGACATCTGTGTTTACTTCTGAGTGACACATTATCAAGAACTCACCCTCTGGTACTTTCTGGAATCATGAGTGCAAAAACTATTTGTAATTCATCTATGAGGATATGCACATTTATTTTGACTACACTTTTTTTTGAGGCACCATTTCTCTAAGAATTTCATCTCAGTAACTGATAATGAGGGGTCTTTATTTCCCCACAATACCCATTACTATCCTTAAAGTTCTCATTTCCTCCATGAGGTCCCACAGTTGGTGCTCTGATACCATTTCCATTCATTGGTTAAAGCAGCAAGTTACATTCACATATTCATCCAAAGCAAACATCCTTATTGAGTAAGGTGAAAGGTCAATACACAAGAAGGAAGTGACTAAATAAAGCACCAAATTAAGTGTCAGAATAATTCATAAACTGTCTTTGATCGTAGTATTTACATGACAACTCTGGACAGATTATTGAATTAGAACAGCTAGTGTACGTTACCTCTGGCAGAAGTTCAACCATAGAAGGAAAAGTGATGTAGGTGACTGGGTAGCAATAGAAGAATAGAAGGACATAAAAATAAGGATGGGTGGGGGAATTTCATTTGTTGGTGAAATGGGATGTTTGAGAATGTGCAGAATCTGAGAGGAATTAGACAGAAAAGAGAGAATGAAAATAAATGTAACTGAGGTTCTAGAGGAGCTCAGAGGGCATTAAATTAATAGAAAAGATAGAGTTATCAGCACTGAATACAGGAAGGTCATTTCATCCTCTGAAAAGGAGGAAAAGAGGTCGGGGGTGGGGGAGGTAGATAAATGTAGGTTAGAGCAGAACCTGAGATAGATCTTTGGTTATTTCTTTTTTTCTCTAAGGAGTATAAGGCAAGATAATATTTTGCTTATTAAAGAGCTAAAGGAAGGTGCTCCTGTAAAGGGATAAATATTCATAACCACAGCTCTACATGGGAAAGAAAACAGATCAGAAACCAGTGAAGAGTGTGCAGCTGAGATTGAGGATGGATTTGTACTACCCCACTTCACACAAATATTTACCTGCTTTTCTCCAGTAATGCTTGAGTGCCTGTGGTTGGAGCAGGAAGAATAGATCGTTGGCAAGCTGCAGGCATGGGGGTATAAACAATGGATTTAGGGGAGACAAATGCAAAAGGTCAGGAGTAGAGGAAACTGGCAAAGGAGTAAAGTAGTGGACCTAGGTGCTCAGAGAGGGAGGTACCTCTCATGAGAGGAAGCTCATGCAAGAGGAGAAAGTGTGTGTGTATGATGGGCAGAGAAGGCAAATGACTGGAGGTCCTGCCAAATTGGAACCGTAGCTCTGGTGGGAGAAAGAAAACGAGAGAGCTAGAAGTAAAGAATGTCACTGTCCCAGTGTGAACTGTTAGAGTTAGAGATTTTAGATACAGCAGTCTGGAGTAACATCCAAGCCCAAGGATTGCCTTGGAAGTAGTCTTCTAAAAATAGGGTGGTTTAGTGGGCTTGAAAAGAAAGCTGAAGGAGATGTGGGATCAGGGCACTGTACCGCCGTGTGTGCCTCCACACGGGTGCTGAACCTTAGGACACGCTCAGTAGTTGGCAAGGACGTTTGTGAGTTATGTGTTTGACAGATTTCAGAGAATGATCTGGAGGTGAAAAGTAATAGCAACAAGGACTGGCAGAAGCTGCAGAAATTGTGAAGGAGGAGAGGCTTGCTTTTGGTGAGAAAACAGAGACCTGCATGAGTAACATGGAAAGGTAGGATGACACTTGGCCCAACTCATAGGGCAGGCTCATATGAAGTCATGGATAGAAAAGTCCTCCATGGGGTGTAAAATATAATTTAAGTTGAAGGTATTATTATTACTATTTGTGTACAAACTTATATATAGACACGGATATTGGAACCTATACACCCCCCCCACACACAGTTATCAGTCATATGCTATCATTAACATTCTAGCAACTCTTGTAATATCTTACACCTTACTTCAACAGTTCCGAAAGCATTTCATGTGCACATTTCAGTATTTTCTCACCACAATCCTGGGAGGTAAATAGTAGATACTATTATCCATAGATGTGAAAACTGAAGAACAGAGACAGTGAATGATTTGGCTAAGGCCAACTTTTTTTTTTTTTTTTTTGGATTAAAGAAAGTGAAGTCTTCTAACTCCCATAGGTAATGAGAAAAAAAGCTTTTCACCAGGTGTTCATTTGCTTCCTGCTTTCCCCACATAATAACATCTGGAACACATGTACACGTGATAACTCTCTGTTCTGTATTTTTTTTCTTAGTCACTGCATATCAGAATATTAAAACTTTAGGGGCTCAAAGGTATTGAATTTGCAAGGTGATTCTCTCCTCAACAGCCAGTTTCCTGTCTGAGGCTTCACATATTACCTGTTGGTACAATTATTTTCCATACTGTCTCTTGATAGTAAAGACAAACCCACAATTCTGTTCCTTAGGCACTGTCCCTCAAAAATGAATATAGAATCATTTTTCATTGATTTTCAGGAAAATAGGACCCTACTCTCAAAGCAAATATATCTACTATATCCAAACCATGCGTGTTTCAGTACCAAAGGCTTCTTTTGACTCACTCTCAAAATAGATTTTTGAGTTGGAATTGTCTCTCTTAACTGAAGTTATGCTTCAACAATAACTATATTTTTATGTTAATGCTTGCCTAATGACTGTATTTTAAACTTTGTGGGTCTCAGTTTCCTCATCTGCAAAATGTGTAACCTCCAAGTTTGATGGAATATGGGTTTTGTAAAATGCTTAGCACAGTACCTTGACTTAAACATTCAGTAAAAATAAGGGTGATTTCAATCAGCCATGATTTATTATCCTGCATTTCATTGTTACCAGAGTATTTCCTTCCTTTGTGTGAATTGTATCATTGCATTGACACCAGCAAGAGGAAACAGAACAATTGCAACCTTAAGTCTGAAACCAGTCTCACTAAGGAAGAGGCTTACAAACTAATTAGTTAAAAAGCAAAACAGACAGGGAAGGATCTCTTTAAACAAAACACGAAAATCTCGGTAAAAAGAGAAAATGTTTGGTAAGTTCACCAACATTAATAGTTAGAACTTCTGTTCTTCAAAACACACCAGGAAGAAACTAAGAAGACAAGTCACAAATATGGGGACTTATATCAATCCAACAACCGTGAACCGTGGTTAATGTACGGTGACAATAGGCAATGATCATAAACAGTTTTTTAAGGAACTGCAGCTAGTACTGCTTTTTCTCAGGAAAAACATGCTTTCCTCTTTCTTTTCAAGAAGAAAATGTTCTCTTTTTTTTCATTACTTCTCTAGCATCCCTCAGTTACCCCGTCTTTTGGGCCTCCACTCAGGGCCACTCTTAGATGTCCCATGCTCCTTGTACCCTCCCTGCAGGGCCAGCCTGGTGTCTGTAATGTCAAGGGGCCTCAGATGGTGGACGGTATTACACCCTGAGGGAGATGGAAACTGTGCCCATGGACGCCAAGGGCCGGGCTGGGGAGGGAGCATGTAGTTTGAGAAGAGGAAGAGGAAGCCAGTTGCAACCCAGGAACTTTGATGATAAATTTCCCTTTGGAGTAGAAACCAATGCCTGTCTAGATGAAAGCACTGGAAACAAGCAAAATGGCAGCAGGAGCCATCCTGAAAGTGAATACAGCTCTACCTTGGGGGACTAATTGCCTAACCAAGGCCTCAGGCCTGCCTGAACGTAAGGATGGGAAAGAGGCTTAAACAGTTACATTATGCAATGCCTATTGTTCTTGCCAAGTTAAACTTGGTGCAATAAATTTTGAACAAGCAAAAAAAGGTTTAATAATAAGGGAGATATTTCTATGGCACCTTATCATGTATCGACTGCTGCCTTTATACTGTGATGCATATGAACTCATTTATTTCTCAGTCCAACCCCTTAGAAAGTGTCTGTTACTAGGTTGAAGCATGTGAAATTGCCAATGTTCAACCATTCTGACCTACAAATGGCCACTGTGGCTGGTTCAGCCTGCATTTTTCCTGCATTTTACAGATGAAGAAATCTAGATGCAGAGCACTTAAGTAACTTTCCAGAAAGTGTCAAGCCTGGGCCCTGATAATCGAGCTTCTGTTTCTATAGTCATTGTGAACCACTGAAATATACAGCCTCTCTACCACACTGAATTAAAATGACAGAAACGGTTTCTTCCAGCCTAAAATTTCTATGCATGAATCTGTGCTATATCGTTCTCAGTCTCCATACACCAATCTCTTCATGCCTTGCCTATTTCTTTTGAAATGAATCAGCGCTCACCCAGTCACTAGCTGGAAATCTCAGAATAGAATTTTCTTTCCTTTTTTCTTTACCACAAGAATCCAAATGATATTTATTAAGTCCACCTCAGCAGGAGCCACAGAATCATTGGGCATGAGAGCTAGAAGGGATTTCAGAGATAATCCAGTCATTTTTCTAATACAGATATAGTCACTGAGCGAGCAGGGAGCAGAATTGGGACAAGAATCTGGACTCCTGAGCCCGTGTCTGCTCTTCTCTCTCCACCTCTGTTCTCACATTGGACTCACATGCTACAGATAATGCCTCTTTGCTTCTCTGTAGTTTCAGGACCCATCATAACTCTCTAACCCTTGCCCATGACAGTAGCTCAACTCACTGTGCCAATCACTCTTCTAAATGTCTTACATGTATTAACTCATGAATCAGCACAACAACCCCATGACATTTACTATTATAAACCCCATTTTACAAATAGGAAACCAAGGTACAGAAAAATTAAAGTGATTTACCCCAGGTCACACAGCTCGCAGACCAGCGCCAGAGGCCATGCCCCCATCACGCAACCATATGCCCTTTGTCCTGCCCTGCCCTTCACTGAGCAAAGCTTACACTCACTTCTTTTGGGAAGCAGTTCTCAATTCTCCCCTCAATCTGTTGAAAATCATATCTGCCAAACTCTCTGAGTCCCCATGCAACATCACCTTATATGGAATTGGCTACTTATTTGTCTGTTTTGTCTGATGGCCTGCAAACACCTTAAACATAGTGACTGTATTTTACTTTTCCTAATATTCACAGGATTTGACACAACACCTGACACAATGTAGACGTAGAGTATGGACTTGAGGGGGAAGGGGAAGCTGGGACGAAGTGAGAGAGTGGCATGGACATATATACACTACCAAATGTAAAATAGATAGCTAGTGGGAAGCAGCCACATAGCACAGGGAGATCAGCTCGGTGCTTTGTGACCACCTAGAGGGGCGGGATAGGGAGGGTGGGAGGGAGAGCAATAGGGAGGAGATATGGGGATATATGTATATGTTATACAGCAGAAACTTTGTTATACAGCAGAAACTAACACACCATTGTGAAGCAATTATACGCCAAAAAAGATGTTAAAAAAAAACAGTAAATAAATATTTGTTGACTGAATGCAAGAAAGAATGAAGGGCCACCTAAATCTTTCTGTCTTCAATTTCTCCTTATTCCACCTATCTTCCAACCTGAAGTGAGTTGGGGAAACTAGTAAGACATTAGTATGTAAGTTCCATGGAGGCTGGTATACCCTTTACTTATCTTCCTTAATAACCAAAGATAAGTCTTTTGATTGTTGTTCCCCAAATGTTTGGTCATGAACTCATCACACTACTAAGATAGGGATTTTCTTCATCCACAGTCACTATATCTGGGGCCCAAATTGTTTTCAATTTTATACTTTGACTTCTGAGTGTGAAATAAAATAATTTATTTCACTTAATCCATTAGACCAGAAATTAGGATCCTACAAGCAGGTAAAATAAGTATTTTGATCTTAACACGGAGGGGCCTAGAACATTCATCCATAGTCACAATAGGCTTCAGAAGTCATTACAGTGAGATATGTCTTAAATGACTTTATGTTTAAATGCATTAGTTCTACCTGAGGTGTCCAGGCTACTACTGTGTCCCCTGACTTGAAATCATATACATAATTCTCATAAATGATCAATTGGATATCCTGATGGAAATGCAGTTTTTATTTCCCACATCAAATAGAAAGTTAATTGCAGATGGATAGCAGATTTTAGTATGAAAGGCAAAACAATCTAGTCTTTAGAAGAGAACAACTCCCTGATCTGTAAGTAGGCAAAAAGCATTAACAATAAAAGACTAATACTAATAAATTGGGCTCTATTAAAATTAAGAATTTGTGTTCACCAAAAGAAAAAAATAAGAGCATTAAAAAGGCAAGCCACAGATTGGGAGAAGGCATTCACAATACCTATATCTAATAAACATATTGCATCCAGGATAAAGTATATGCACAAATCATTATGAAAAAAATAGAAACCCAGTAAACAAATGGGCAAAGACTTGGGCACATCTCAAGAAGAGATATCCAAATAGCCCATATACAAAAAGGTGCTCCACTGTCAGAAACTACTATGCCACACAACTACTCTCCCACTGAAATGACTAAAATGAAAAGAACAGACAATGAGGAGTGTTGACAAGTGGAATAAGTATAACCTCTTGACTACTGCTTCTGGGAGTATATGCTGTACAACCACTTTGGGAAACTCCTTGGCAGATTTTATTAAAGCTCTCTACATAAATCACTTCCACATGGAGGTATACCCAACTGTAGTATGCACATATGTTCAACAAAAGACATTCATAAGAAAGTTCTTAGTACTACTATTCCCAAATTCTTAGTGGCACTTGGTAGTAGAAACTACCTAACTATTCATCAACAGTAGAACAGATAAATGAATGTGGTATATTCACAGTATGGAGTACTAGACGGCAAGGAGAATGAATACACAAATTTTTTTCTTAACGTCTTTATTGGAGTATAATTGCTTTACAATGGTGTGTTAGTTTCTGATTTATAACAAAGTGAATCAGTTATACATATATATATGTTCCCATATCTCTTCCCTCTTGCATCTCCCTCCCTCCCACCCTCCCTATCCCACCCCTCTAGGTGGTCACAAAGCACCGAGCTGATCTCCCTGTCCTATGCGGCTGCTTCCCACTAGCTACCTATTTTACGTTTGGTAGTGTATATATGTCCATGCCACTCTTTCACTTTGTCAGAGCTTATGCTTCCCCCTCCCCATATCCTCAAGTCTATTCTCTAGTAGGTCTGTGTCTGTATTCCCGTCTTGCACCTAGGTTCTTCATGACCTTTTTTCCCCTTAGATTCCATATATATCTGTTACTAGTAGTGTATTGTTTAGCCTCCATGTGTTTGTATTTTTTACAGATTTTTTCCTGTAGTTGATATCTAGTCTCATAGCATTGTGGTTGGAAAAGGTACTTGATATGATTTCAATTTTCTTAAATTTACCAAGGCTTGATTTGTGACCTAAGATATGATCTATCCTGGAGAACGTTCCATGAGCACTTGAGAAGAATGAATACAGAATCATTTGAATGAATCTTATGAACATAACGTTGAGTGAAGAAGGTGGACAGAAAATAATGCACACCGTATGATTTTACTTACATATAAAACTCCAAAAACTGGCAAAGCTAATCTATGTTTGAATTTTGCTAATCTATGACTTAGCAGTCAGGATAATGGTTACTTTGGGGGTGAATAGGTAATGACTAGATGGCAGCTTATGGGATGCTGGTAATGTTTTATATTTTTTTAAGTCTGGAAGTTGAAATCTGAGAGCTACTTATTATTGTATTTATGATATATTCACTTTTCCACATTTAAGTCATACCTCGCATAAAATAATAAAAATCACATGGAGAAGAAACTCTTGGTGAAAATAGTTATTACTTATGTTCATTATTAAACCATACCTAAAATGCATAGGTTTTGGTTTTGTTTTTCCTTTGCTTTTTTTGCTTTTTGTGGTTGTTTTGTTTTGTTAGAGTAACACTGAAAGTGCCTTGTAGTTTCATCACCATATTCCATGGCGGTAAGGAGGAATCAAGTATTAGTTTCCTGGGTGTTATGGATTGAATTCTGTCCTCCTAAAATTCATATGTTAAAGTCCTCAACTGCAGTATCTCAGAATGTGACCTAATTTGGAAATAAGATTATCGTAGAGGTAACTAATTAAGATGAAACCATACTAGGGTAGGGTGGACCCCTAATCCATTATGACTGGTGTCCTTAAAAAAGAGGAAATTTGGGGCTTCCCTGGTGGCGCAGTTGTTGAGAGTCCACCTGCTGGTGCAGGGGACACGGGTTCGTGCCCTGGTCCGGGAAGATCCCACATGCAGCAGAGCGGCTAGGCCCGTGAGCCATGGCCGCTGAGCCTGCACGTCCGGAGCCTGTGCTGTGCAACGGGAGAGGCCCGCATACCGCAAAAAAAAAAAAAAAAAAAAAAGAGGAAATTTGGACACATAGATATGCACAGAGGGCAGATATGCACAGAGGGCAGGGGAGTTAAAGACACAGGGAGAAAATGGCCATCTACAAGCTAAGAATAGGCCTAGAACAGATGTTTCTCTAACAGTCCTGGGAAGGAACCAACCCTGCCAACATCTTGATTTTTCTAGTCTCCAGATTTCTGAGATGCAGGAGCAGAGGGTGATGCTAAAAGCTCTTCTGTATTAGGGATACCCACCCCCCCCACACACCTGCCTCAACTAGCATCTCACACACTTGGCAAGTCTGCTCTAGGGAATGGGGAGCAGTGGAAGGTGTTAGGCAGGGGAATCACATGATCTCTTTTCTGTTTTGGAACAATGGAATGTTTTGAATTATGTGACACACTGAAGATGGATCAGGAAAACCTAAGCATCTCAAACAGTTCTATGATCCTTGGGAAGAATCCTCAGAATGGATCTTTCCTGGGTCTGGAGGTCTTCAAGGAAGTAAAATAACCACTTGATTGTTCCTAAAGCAGTGGTTTCCCATGTTGTTTTGGTCACAACCTCTTTGAAACTCTGTTGAAAGCTATAAATCCTCCCATCAGACAGATACCCATGCTCATCCAGATTTAAGAGTACAGGTGAGGATTTTTAAAACAGAGTATTGGTTTTTGATCTCACTTGTAGAAATAAAGATGGATGGCTGAAGATAATGGGGTTTCCAGCTGTCATCACACAGGAAGCCAGCAACTAACTACTAGCCCTATGCCAAGACTCAAAGGTACTGTTCTGGAAACTGTAACTTTCCCACGTTGGTTGTTTTTGCTCTTCCCCTATTTATTTATCCACAATGAAGAGCAGTTACTTAAATCACAAAGAGATTGTACGTCTATCTTTAAGGGCAGTAAGGAAAGGGGGAAGTATGAAGATTGAACCCAGTCTACAGCCAGGTTTGGGGAAAGAGTGAGTAACTGAGAGGAGGGCGGCACAGGCTAATTTAATCCTCAGGATTTATGGTGAATAAAGGAGAACATTGTTTCCTTGGGGAGAATTTTCATTATCTTCCCTGTGGACTTTAATTCATTTTAATTCCATTTCCCATCACCCCTTTCTTGGTGTTAACTGCTCCGGGCTATGGGAAGCTAAATCACTGACTGGGGCTGGTTAGGAGGGGGAAGAATGGGAAATAAAAATATATGCATAGTTGTTATTTTCACACTGAGGATCTTCGCTGAAAGATTTCACAAACTCCAAAGTTTTAACTGGTCAGAAATTGCCCAATGAATAGGGGGCACTAAAGCTTAAGGGGAGGAACTATAACTTGTTGACCACTATATTTGCAGAGCTAAACACCTGGCCTGGCACATGGTAGTAAATTGAGTGAATGAATGAATGGAATAAAATGCTCATGGGATTTGCAGTCATAACATTTGGATATTATTCTACACTTAAATAGATAAGTGACAAGTCCCTTTGTGTTTTTGGGACTGACTTTTTCTTTTCTATAAAATAAGGGAATTAGATCAAATATAGATAAGGTACTTGAACATTCTACAATTTAGAATGTGAATAGAGTTAGTTAAGGCAAAGTTATTTGTAGTCACCACTATGTGGAGTATATAAGATGGTGCAATATGTATGTATGTATATAGTATGTCTAAGAGTTTAGGGAAGGCTAATTTGAGAAAGTTTCACTCTGTCCTAAAAGAAACTGAGACCTAAATTTACCTAAAGTGCAATCCTGTGATCAGCAGTGCACTCAGCAGCACTTGCATAACCATTGCTTCAGGCAGGACTGGACCAAAATAGTAAGAAGAGAAGAAGGAAGAAGCAAAGTCACAATTCTACTAAGGAGAGAGGTTTGGCAACTACAGGTCACCAAGAAAGAAGGAAAGTGCTTATTTGGATGAGAACTATTAACTCTTTCAAACTCTCCTGCAGCTTGGAGAATAGTTTTGTAAGTGGATCTTAATGCTCTCAAAGTTTCTTGGTACGAGAACACGTGTCCATCCTTTAGATCATACACTTATCTTGAGAACAAATAGGTCCTAAAGGTCTCATGTAAACAAACACAATGGAAACGAGTCAATTTAGAATGAGACAACAGTTACAGCATAATAGAAATAAAAATACACAGACTGACATAAAATTGATTTCCTTAATATTTATCAGAGTATCTTATTTACACTTATGTTTCATGTGGAATTAAGTGGACAGTTTCTCTTAAGTTTTAGACAAATACTTCTATTTTTATTAAATTAATTTTATCTATCTTTTTTTTTTTTTTTTGCGGTACGCGGGCCTCTCACTGCTGTGGCCTCTCCCGTTGCGGAGCACAGGCTCCGGATGCGCAGGCTCAGTGGCCATGGCTCACGGACCCAGCCGCTCCGCGGCATGTGGGATCTTCCCAGACCGGGGCACAAACCTGTGTCCCCTGCATCGGCAGGCAGACTCTCAACCATGGCTCCACCAGGGAAGCCCTATCTATCTTTAAGATGATTTTATTACTGCATAAAACTATGCTGCTACTATCCACACACTTTTTAGTATTAAATGTCCTTTCTTGAAAATAATAAAAAAAAGTCTTTAATACATGCACACATAGTGAATTGTTACACAGAGCTTCTTTTGTTCAGGTTATCAAATTCTTCTGGGCAGATTCTTCCAGTTTCTTGACAATATCGTGCATTGGTGGATCTAATTCTGCTTGAAGCGCTTCAGTGGTTTCAGATATGTTGGGACCAGACACATAATTTAACGATCTTCCTAATGTCCAACTATCCTGCCCTCAAGAATACTGGAGTTTCTGCTGACTTTTGTGGAAGGTGCCCTCTCGCTGACCTATGATAAATAATGCACCATTTTTCTAAAATGATCTAAAATGTGGAGCATTTTCACAATGACTTTTTCTCATTTCTTGGCTCAGGAAATATTATTCTTGCCTCCTATGGTCATCCTGTTATTCACCAGTGAATTTTACTGACCCAGCACCTCCCAGCTGAGGTGGATGGTTGGGTAAGTGGATAGAAGAGGCCGGATTTTTGCCATTTTTTACACAGATTCACAAGGAAGAGCTTTCCCTTCTCCTCTTCCCCTCAAGTGTGTGTTTCAACACTTTGGAGCCATCTCTGGAGGAGCCTAGGAAGTTAAAATGCATTAAAAACAAGGTAATAGGGTCTTCCCTGGTGGCGCAGTGGTTGAGAGTCCACCTGCCGATGCAGGGGACACGGGTTCGTGCCCCGGTCCGGGAAGATCCCACATGCCGCGGAGCGGCTGGGCCCGTGAGCCATGGCCGCTGAGCCTGCGCGTCCGGAGCCTGTGCTCCGCAGCAGGAGAGGCCACAACACTGAGAGGCCCGCGTACCGCAAAAAAACAAAACAAAACAAAACAAAACCCCAAGGTAATAGCATGTCCAAAAGCCAAAGGGGACGCATTGTCAACTGCAGCTGGAAAGGGCTTTTGCTGGACTGCAGAGGTTAAGTTTACAAAATTATCTAGGACTTTAAAAATAAACCACGACTAAAGCAATAGACACATGCTATTTTTAGTGTCTGCCAATTAAAGTAAGATGAATTTTTTTCACTGTCTACTTAATCATGTTCTCTACAAAAAGAAATATATAATATTTTTTGCTTTGATATAGTGTTGACTAAAGTGGAAAAATTGCTATTGAATAAAGATCTCACCTGAAACCAATTCTTTTTTTTTTTTTTTATTAAAGGCAGGTCTCTGCATTAGTCATGGAAAGTCCCCTGATGAATGTGGCTGGCAATCTGTTTGATTCCCGCAGAATACTGTGTCTTGGAAAGATCTTGTGATCACAGCGATAGACCTAAGCACAGGCCTTCATCTCCCATCTTCTGGTTCTAAGTCCCATGGAAGCACCTACACCAGCTGTCCCCACATTTGTACCTGTGCTGTGCTGGTTATGTATGAAGCACCTGGGGAGTCTTGTACCAAAAATACAGACTCATTGAGGGTGTGGTGAAAAGGGAACCCTCCTGCACTGTTGGTGGGAATGTAAATTGATACAGCCACAATGGAGAACAGTATGGAGGTTCCTTAAAAAACTAAAAATAGAACTACCATACGACCCAGCAATCCCACTACTGGCCATATACCCTGAGAAAACCATGATTCAAAAAGAGACATGTACCACAATGTTCACTGCAGCAATATTTACAATAGCCAGGACATGGAAGCAACCTAAGTGCCCATCGGCAGATGAATGGATAAAGAAGATGTGGCACATATACACAATGGAATATTACTAAGCCATAAGAAGAAACGAAACTGAGTTATTTGTAGTGAGCTGGATGGACCTAGAGTCTGTCATACAGAGTAAAGTAAGTCAGAAAGAGAAAAAACAAATACTGTATGCTAATGCATATATATGGAATCTTAAAAAATGGTACTGATGAACCTAGGAGCAGGGCAGGAATAAAGATGCAGACACTAGAGAATGGACTTGAGGACACGGAGAGGGGAGTGGGAAGCTGGGGCGAAGTGAGAGAAGCATCGACATAGACACACTACCAAATATAAAACAGATTGCTAGTGGGAAGCAGCAGCATAGCACAGGGGGATCAGCTCCGTGCTTTGAGATGACCTAGATGGGTGGGATAGGGAGGGTGGGAAGGAGGCTCAAGAAGGAGGGGATATGGGTATATATGTATGCATATGGCTGATTCACTTTGTTGTACAACAGAAACTAACACAGCATTTTGAAGCAATGATACCCCAATAAAGATGTATAAAAAATAATTAGTAAATAAATAAAATAGGCATGGGGTGGGGATGACGAAAAATATATTTGTCACCCCAAACTTAAGACTGTCACCCTTAAACCATCACTCTTCACAAAAAGGATGCATTAATAAAAAACAGATTTGCTTTATTGAAATAAAATTCAGAGGTGACTACTCACAGAAGATCCATGCTTAGAGGTAGCAGACTTCAACAGCTAAGTAATATTGGTGTTAATTACCCCCTCTACCTCTTAGACGCTGGGTATGTTTATCTGAGGCCCCATCCTTTACATATGAATTCAAATGTTTGAATAACTTTCAAAAGCTATCACCTGCAAGACTGTCTTCTGCACCTCACATTGGCAGCTAACACTAGCTACACTACTCATCCACAATAAATGGCATTGTCATGACTCCGATGGTAATAACATTTGAGGAGCTTCTAGACTGTCAATTTACTTATTTGTATTTCTACCTTGACATGGACTGAATGTTTCAGTCCTCCCAAAATGTGTATGTTGAAATCTAGTCTCCAATGTGATGGTGTATGGAGGTGGGGCCTCTGGGAGGTGATTAGGTCATAAGGGCAGATCCCTTGTGAATGGGATTAGTGCCCTTATAAAAGAGACTCCTGAGAACCCCCTTGCTCCTTCCACCATGTGAATTTACAATGGAAAGAAGGACATCTATGAACCAAGAAGTGGTTCTCACCAGACAGCACATCTGCTGGTGCCTTCATCTTGGACCAGCAGCCTCTAGAACAGTAGGAAATAAATTTTTGTTGTTTATAAGCCACCCAGTCTATGGTACTTTGTTATAGCAGCCTGAACTAAGACTACCCCTAATAAATAAAACAAATCTATTAAAATTATCTATGGCCAGTGAGTTTAGTAGCCTAGAGCAGGGGCCAGCAAACATTTTATGTTAACGGGCCAGATGGTAAATATATTAGGCTTTGCAAATCACAACTACTCATTACGTGGAGTACCAAAGCAGCCATAGACAATAGGACGAATAGGTGCACGACACTGGCTGATTTCCAATAAAACTTCACTCATGGATACTGAAATTTGAATTTCCTATAATTTTCATTTGCCAGAGAACATTATTCTTCTTTTGATTTTTTTCAACCACTTAAAAATATAAGCACTATTCTTAGCCCAAGAGATATACAAAAATAGGCAGGATTCAGATTTGGCCCTCAGGCCATAGTTTGCTAACCCCTAAGCTAGAGCACCAGGTGGATGAAGCCGTGGCCAGAGGCCACAGCTGTTTGAACTTGTCTCCTCTGCTCTGCTCTGCTCGTTATTCTTTGGTCATAAATCACACTTCTGCCTCGATCCCACCACCACACAGATGCGCTGGGGACCAGTAAAGAAGATGTATGAGATTCAGTGCAAAGTCATTGCTCCTACAGACGTCCTATGTATTCGCACTGTGTTGCCCTGCCGGGGATATACTGTGAACATCAAATAAGGCTCAGACCTCCCATGGGACACAAAAGGTCCTGTGAAATCTTCCCCATTGTCTATGCTTCAGCTTTCTCACGTGTACATCTAGACTTGACAGAATGTACCTCCGAGAGGTCCTGCATAGCCTTGCCAGGGAAGTAGAAGTTAAAATTTTTTAAAAATTGTTTTTAGTCAGACTGCAGACCTTGCTTGTGAATATCTCTTCATCTATTAACCATATGTTAGAATTGTTTTCATCATCAACTTGGAACTTATTAACAGAGTCAGTTCAATTCCGGTCTTCTGCTTCCTTCCAACTAAGCAGTAGCATGAAAGACATGAGAGAAGCTGATGGTTAATAGACAGCTGTGGATGTTAAAAGGTTTAATCTATTAATATAGGGCAGCATTTCCCAAAGCGTGTTATGCTGAATGCTGACTCTGTTAGATGTTCTGCCAAAAAAAGCATTTCAAGGTCAAGTAAGTTTAGGAAATGCAGCATAAAATATCTCTTCTTTCTTGATGATTCTTAAAGTGCATTATCAGTATGTTAAAGGCTTTGAGGATTCCCACAATAAGACTGCTTAACTAGGTTAAATTAAGTGTTTCTCAAGCTTATGTGATGAGGGAAGTTTTTTTCCCTTCACTTGACTGTTATTAATATCCCAAGAAACTAATGGTCCACAGACTGCATTTTGGGACACTGATACAGACAAGGTGGAAGAATGGAAAGCTTCTAAGCAGGGGAGTAACTTATGTTGTAGATCAATCACTTTGGTGGGGATCAGACTTTTCTCTCCGGGTTTTCGTCATTTTACGAGATTACCCCATGTGCCATCAGTGTGCTCAAGTCAGAAAGACAGAAGTCATACTTGTTTTGGTGGTAACCTCTTAAAAATTATAAAGTTCGTGCACAGTTCATTAATAATCTCAACAGTAGAAATGATAATATGAAACGCATATTATCTTCTGCTCTCTCATCTCTATCCCAACAGCCTGGCACACTTTCCAGAGATACCAGGCAGCGTTATCAGTTTCCATGTCACTTTTCAGCTCTTCTGTGGCAACTCTAAATCTTATGCATCGGGAGGCTACGGTTTTGGATTATAAACATACAGCAGTATCTACTGGAGGAGTTTATTATCACACTTCTTTGCTTAGCCACTTCTCATCGCCGATCTATCACCAAGGTCTATCAATTCTACTTCTGAAATGCACTTCAAATCTGCCCACTTCTCTCCATCTTGCCTGTCTGCACTATCACCAGCTCTGTCCTACTTCCAACCCCTGATCCCGCTCGTCCATTCTCCTAATTGCAGCCACAAAGGTCTTAAAATTTAAATTAGTCTCTGGCTTCAAAGTTTTCAAAAGCTTCTCATTAAAATAAAATTCAGAATTTTATCAAGATCTGTGAGGATCTACATGACTAGGCTCCTGCCTAGCCACCCCCCAACACACACACACACACACAGACACAGACACACAGACACACACACAGAGACACACAGACACACAGACACACACACAGTAGAGAAGCTGATGGTTAATAGACAGCTGTGGATGTTAAAAGGTTTAATCTATTAATATAGGGCAGCATTTCCCAAAGCGTGTTATGCTGAATGCTGACTCTGTTAGATGTTCTGCCAAAAAAAGCATTTCAAGGTCAAGTAAGTTTAGGAAATGCAGCATAAAATATCTCTTCTTTCTTGATGATTCTTAAAGTGCATTATCAGTATGTTAAAGGCTTTGAGGATTCCCACAATAAGACTGCTTAACTAGGTTAAATTAAGTGTTTCTCAAGCTTATGTGATGAGGGAAGTTTTTTTCCCTTCACTTGACTGTTATTAATATCCCAAGAAACTAATGGTCCACAGACTGCATTTTGGGACACTGATACAGACAAGGTGGAAGAATGGAAAGCTTCTAAGCAGGGGAGTAACTTATGTTGTAGATCAATCACTTTGGTGGGGATCAGACTTTTCTCTCCGGGTTTTCGTCATTTTACGAGATTACCCCATGTGCCATCAGTGTGCTCAAGTCAGAAAGACAGAAGTCATACTTGTTTTGGTGGTAACCTCTTAAAAATTATAAAGTTCGTGCACAGTTCATTAATAATCTCAACAGTAGAAATGATAATATGAAACGCATATTATCTTCTGCTCTCTCATCTCTATCCCAACAGCCTGGCACACTTTCCAGAGATACCAGGCAGCGTTATCAGTTTCCATGTCACTTTTCAGCTCTTCTGTGGCAACTCTAAATCTTATGCATCGGGAGGCTACGGTTTTGGATTATAAACATACAGCAGTATCTACTGGAGGAGTTTATTATCACACTTCTTTGCTTAGCCACTTCTCATCGCCGATCTATCACCAAGGTCTATCAATTCTACTTCTGAAATGCACTTCAAATCTGCCCACTTCTCTCCATCTTGCCTGTCTGCACTATCACCAGCTCTGTCCTACTTCCAACCCCTGATCCCGCTCGTCCATTCTCCTAATTGCAGCCACAAAGGTCTTAAAATTTAAATTAGTCTCTGGCTTCAAAGTTTTCAAAAGCTTCTCATTAAAATAAAATTCAGAATTTTATCAAGATCTGTGAGGATCTACATGACTAGGCTCCTGCCTAGCCACCCCCCAACACACACACACACACACAGACACAGACACACAGACACACACACAGAGACACACAGACACACAGACACACACACAGACACACACACACACACACACACACACACACACACACGTCCGGCCTCTCAGCAACTCCCTCACCAAAAACACGTGCCTTCTTTCTGTTCCTTGAACACTTCCAGGTTTTTCCTTTCTTTACAGTCTTCCTACTTGCTATTTCCTCTGCCCAGATTGCTTTTCCCTCCATTCTTTTTTTTTTCTTTTTGCCAAGTTAATCCCTATGCTTCCTTCAAATATCAATTTAAATCTTTCTTTGTCAGAGACCTTCACAAACCACCAAATCTGAGTCAACCCCTGGTTTTTTCATTGCACCTGTTATTCTCCATGCTACTTCCAAAATTTTCTTATTATATGTTTATTTTTTAAATGCCTGTAAGATCCAAAAGGATAGGAGACACATCTGCTTTATTCCACACTAAATGCAGAAAAATTGGCATTGTGTCTGATCACAGAATGGGCTTAATAATTATGTATTACACGACTGAAGCTAACCAGTGGAAAGTTCTCTTCGTTTTATCTCCTGCCTTTTCCTTATATGAAACTGTAGTTCCATCCAGATTTTCATCTTTTGCACAATTATCACCCAGAAGGTTCATTCATTCATTTCTATTAGGCGTGGAATTTTAAGGCCATCTCATGTAACTCTCCTCTTAAGTTTCTCTAACCATTTCAGTTTATTTTATTCTCTTCTTGGGAACTCATTGCACTTATTTTCTGTACCATTCATTTGGTGCCTAATCTTATATTGCCTCTTAACAATGTATCTGTTATGTTAATTAACACCTTATATTTACATATTTTGCCTTGCCAACGATGTCATAAATCTATCGAGTACAGGACTTGGTACTTCATACCCTAAAGTTCACAGCACGCGTCTGCGCAGAGTGCTGCATGAAAGGAGTCTCCATCCACCTTCTCTGGTGCCCCTATTTTCAGACTTTGATACGGAAGTTTGACCCATTTCCTTTTACTCTATTTTCTTCCTCAACCCTTCCGGGTGTGTTGCCATCATACTGGGAATGAAAGCTGTGGAAAGGATAAGTTCTGAGGTCAGAGAGAAGCAATAAAGGGAGGAGTGTGGGGAAAGAGGATAGGCCTAGGGTTTCTAAGTTCCTCCCCCAATGGTACAGGAGGTGAAGACAACTTGGTAGGGGACTAGGTGTACTTTATATTGCCAAGTATCTCCCAGAATATTTAAGAGTGCCTTGCTCAAGGTTTTGAAATTATGAATATTTAAAAGTTAAATGAGGCAAAAAGGATACCTTCTCAAAAATTTCAGTCAATGACTCAGTTTTTCATTGTTCAATTTTGGATGAATTCCACCGAAACATCAATTTAATTCAGGAAGTATTTTTGGGATCCAGGAAGGTATTCTGTACTTTTAGTTGCCAGTTCCAGTCTTAACCAAATAAAGACTTTTAAGGAATATTTAAAATACCACAAACCATAGCTACTTTTTGTTTTATTTTTTCTCCCACCAAAATATAAGGGTTATAAAGGTTCTGCAACCCTTTTAATGTACTTAACCAGCCTTCCTCAAGCTACTTCTGAAACATGGATTAGAAAAGTTAAGCCTGTAACAATACTGTCTTTGTTAGTATAGTACTCTTCAAGGTAAGTCGACAGTTTTACAATTATTAGCTCTTTTTACCTACCTGTCTTTACAATGACTCTTTAAGATGAATAGAGTAGTAGATATTGCCTGTTATCTTTACTTTGTCAATGAGGAAATTGGGCGTAGAAGGACTTAATGACAGAAGCATGCAGCAGCTAACTTTCCGTTTGTGTCAGAGAATTCACCTGCAGTGTAGGATGGCTGAGACAGGGTTGTTATTCAGGAAGTGACAGAACAGGCTTGTGAACCTGGCCTCAGGACTGGCTACAGAATTTGCAGGGTCTAGTGTAAAATGAAAATTCGGAGCTCCTTGTTTGAAAATTACTAAGACAGTTGAAAGTGACAGCAGAACATTAAACCAAGTGCAGGGCCCTTTTCCAAGTATTGGGCCCTGTGAGCTGGCCCTGCCTGAGGCCTCTGAACCTCTAACATCTGGGTGATTAAGTATCAGGGAGGCTGTGAGCACCTGAAATCGTAGGCAGAATTCTGTTAATATGTATATGCTTCTTTTTCATATTCCATAGCTTTCACCAGATCCTTAAGTGGTCTGTTAACAAAATAAAGCATTAAGAATGCTTCTTCAAGAGTAATAAATGTTCTCAAAGAGACCAGACACAGAGTCACAAGAGACTGGCAGGGACAGCAGGTGCGTGTTCCTTCAGAGACTATTTGTACATGCGTGAGTTTTCATGGGTGCACAAGTATTAATGCAAAGACAAAGAATTCTTAAGGCTGCCCAGATGTTGTCAGAAAGAAATAACATCTGAATGTACCTTCAGAAGATAGGAAAGGGAATGGTGAGACATTCAAGATGATGACGTTCTTCACAAACTCCAAAGTGATATACCCAAGTAGGAGCTATTTTATTTATTTTTACTCCCTTAAAGGAAGCTTCTCCCTCTTCTTCTGTAATTAGATGTCACGCTCCCTCTTTTAAGTTAAGGAGAAATGTAAGATTTACCAACTCGTGCTGATTTATATCAATTTTATAGATAATTATAACCCAACGTTAGAAATAGGAGTAAAGTAGGAATTTGTTAACAAAGCAGGTTCAGAAGATGCCCTCAGAAACAGGGAAAGAGTGCTCTGAAGACCTGCATCCCGAGAAATACTACGGAAGAAATGCTGCAACTCTTGAGTCTGGCTGGTAAAACCCCATGGCCATCTCCTAGAAGTCTCACACACAAATATCCCTAATAGCGGATTTTGCTGAAAGCCCTGCTCCTTCAGTCTGAGTGGCTGCCTTAAAATTTTATTTAGTCTCTTTGCCCTTTTAGACTAAATATGCTCCTCAGCCAAATCTCCAACTCATATGAATGGGGATACAGAGAGATGGGTAGTTGAAACAGCAGGGAAATTCTCAAATATCCACTTGCACAGAGTGTCAAACTTCTCTTGATGCAGCCTCTAACAAGTAGAAAAGCACGATTCACTTGAGTTTCCTGGTCAGTCTGTTGTCCCCACTCTTGTCCCTGTTCATGGCACAATGGGACAATCTACATGATTCAACCAGCCGCCGAAGCTCTGGCAGGTCCAGAGAGAACCTTGGTTGCTCAGAGCTGGTAACTTATCCTTCGAAGAATAAGTGTTCATAATTCTACTCATCCCACCAGGTGAAAAGTAGGAGGTTTGTAGGATGAAGTCGGTCATTAATTCTTTTAACTGAATGGAATTGCCCCGTGGGTAATCGCCAGGGGTGCCAGCAGCCTTCCCTCAAGTCATCTACACCAGTTGGAATCTGGTACCTGCTCCCCTGCTACCCCGAAGACGCCCAGGCCCCTCAGGAAGAGGTGGAAAACTTCGGATGGGGACAGACCTCGCCCCGGCCGCCCCGGGGCCGCTCCGGCCCTTTTCAGCCTGGGGCTCGGTACCCGGCGAGGCCCGGGTGGGAGGGTCCGGTCGTGCACAGCCTGGGATGGGACTAGGGGCCGGAAAGCGCGCCCCGACAGTCCAGGGCTTAGGGAGGGCGGCCACCGCGCCCCACGTGGCCCCGCTCTCTCCTGGAACAGCCCCGGGGGCCGAGGAGGCCTCTGCCAGACCCGGCCGGCGCCTGTTTCCCCGGGCCCGCGGCCGCGGCGCGGCTCCCAAGTTAGCCCAGTCTGCCGGTTCTCGACACGCGCGCCCTTCCCGCCCCCGCGTGCCCCACCTTGGCGGACGATGCCGGCGCCCAGCGCGCCTAAGCCGCGGCAGGATGGCTGAGGGCGGCCGGGGGCAGCTCCGGGGCAGAGCCGCGGAAACCGCGCGTCTCCCCGCCGGGGCCCGAGCCCACCCTGCAGCGGGGCCCCGCGGCTGCCTCGCCCTCTCTGCAGACCCCACCGGGGCCCGAGCCCACCCTGCCGCGGGGCCCCGCTGCTGCCTAGTCCTCTCTGCAGACCCCGCCGAGCCCTGCCTCCCGGCCACCCCGGCCGGCTCCTCGCCGGCGGAGGCGTGGGCGCTCGCGCGGCCCGGCTGCGACCCTGAGTACCTGCTCCTCCGGCGCGGGGCGGGCTCAACTAGTGGTCCTCTAAATCCCGGGCCTTCCCCGGGGCTCCGGGAAGTGCTCCGGCCACGAGGAAGCTGCTCTTGTCTTTCGGCTCCCAAACGTGACACTCTATATATCCGGCTCGGAGACTGGGTGTGGGGCGGGAGGAAACCACCCTCCCTCCGACCTTCCCCTCGGCCGCCGCGGCCTCGGCGTCGGGCGCGGAGCTGGTGGCGGCCTCTGCCCGGGGCGGGAGGAGGGCGAGGGGCTGGCGAGGGCCCTACAGGCCGCGAGGGGACCGCATCGTGGGCAGGGTGGCCGTCCGCGCAGGCCTGCCCCGCAGCTTCCATTCATTCAGCTCGGAGCAGATCCACTCGCTATACTCGCGGCTTGGATTTTTTTCCCCCATTAAAAAAAAAAATCGGTGGGTGAGGGGTAAGGGAACAGGAAAGGCGCCCCTCTCTGGTCTGGAAAAGGAGAGCTCCTACACATTGACAGAAAGAGAGAAAGAGAGAGAGAGTTGGGGGGCAGGGGGAGACAGAGGGTCAGAGGTTCTACCGTGAACGCTTGGAGGACACACCTTTCCCCACCCACCCTAGCAGAAAAGGCAGCCAAAAATCCGAGTTTACTCAGCTCGTCCGTACTGCACGCCCAGTGGGAGGGATGCTCTGGTGTCTGCTCCAGACTGCGGAGGCGCCTGGCAATGACCGACCAAGGCAGTGTCTTTTTAAAAATCCAGGAGGGGCCGGAGGCGCGGTTTACTCACGTCCAGGGTGTGGAGGGCAGAAATCAGGCTCTGTCTGCGTCAGGTGGGAGTGGGTAGGTGGATAGGAAACTAGAAAGGATCAGAGATGCGGCTGCAAGAATGCAGCCGGCCAGCTTTGCTCGTCAGAGCTTCTCATCAGATTAAAAAACAAACAAAAAGCAGGCAAACAAACAACAACAACAACAAAAACGTTCTGTTTATAAGCCTGGTAGCTTAGCTTTGGGGGGATTTGCTTTGGTCACTGTTACATTTTAAACGGGAAAACTGGACCGTCGTCAGGGAAGACTTGTAGAGGGACAGAGAGGCACGTGAGTGGAGCTGTCACAGTCTTCAGCCAGGACATGCTGAAAACAGCCAACGCCCAACCTCATTTCTTGGACAAGGTGGAAGGTAAATTCCCAAATAAACATGCTATATTAAGAAAAGCTAAAACAGGAACATTGCCCTATAAGTTGTCTTCATTCTCCTCATTACAACAATCGACATACAAAGAAATAAAATTTAATTCATGCAAGTTGGAGTTAATACGAGCCATTTTTTGCATTAAAAAAAATTCACACCCATCTTGAATTCTCTTCTATTGGACTCTCTTCAATTGAATGTATTAAGCAAAGTGTAGCCTAAAGTTACGGTGGCTAATTTTCTCTGGTGATTTTACCTGAAAGCAAGAGAGACAGAGAAAGTTAGGACCACATAAATATACTCTTCCTTATCACTCCTCCCACTCAAGAATAAGTCTGAATGTGTTCCCCAAACAACGTGTACTGAAATGATACTGTCAAATGGTGGTGAGATTGAAATCACTGCTATGTGATGAGTGTTGAAATCACTCATCACATAGCGGAAAAGGTAAATTGTTACAACTCTTGTTGCAACAAGTTTCCAAGGCTTAAAATGTTGAGTCACTCAAAAATATTTTTATTGTTCTGAATCTTTTGGGTTTTTTTTTTTTTTGTGGTACGCGGGCCTCTCACTGCTGTGGCCCCTCCCATTGCGGAGCACAGGCTCCGGATGAGCAGGCCCAGTGGCCATGGCTCATGGGCCCAGCCGCTCCACGGCACATGGGATTCTCCCGGACCGGGGCACGAACCCGCGCCCCCTGCATCGGCAGGCGGACTCTCAACCACTGCGCCACCAGGGAAGCCCGTTCTGAATATTTTGATATAGGATTCTCATTTCTTAGAATATATCCAAAGAAAGTAATTCACAAAAGAGAAATGTCATATGGACAAAGTTCATGTTTATTACAACACTATTTATAAAGTAGAAAATGGAAAACATATTTTCAGTGGAGTGTTGAAAAATAAAATGCAACATTATTATAGGCTACAAAACCATAATTTTATTTTCACCATTTAAAGTAATATTTATGTATGGATAGTGTATTCATTTGCTGGGACTGCCTTATCAAAGTACACAGACTGGGTGACTTAAACAGAAATTTATTATCTCACAGTTCTGGAGGCCAGAAGTCCAAGATCAAAGTGTTGGCAGGATTCTTCCTCTGAAGGCTGTGAGGGAGAATCAGTTTCATGCCTCCTACCTAGCTTCTAGTGGTTTGCTGGCAATTTGTTTTTTGGTTTTTCTTACCTTCAAGAAGTATAACCCTGATCATTAGTCATATCAGATTAGGGCTCACCCTAGTGGCCTCATCTGAATTTATGACATTTGCAACAGTCCTATTTCCATATAAGGTCACATTCTGAGGTACTGAGGGTTAGGACTTCAGCATATGAATTTGGGGAGGGGGGATGTGGAGAAAGGCACAGATCAACCCATAAACGTATAATAGCAAAAAGAGGCAGTGTAGTTGTTACCGAGTCCAAGCTCATACTACTCACGCCGAGACAGGCTAATAAATCGAGAGAGGAGTTGGTGGGGAAAGGAACAGTGACTTTATTTGGAAAGCTGGCAGACCAAGAAGATGGTGGACTTGTGTCCCAAATAACCATCTTGCCTGAGTTAGAATGCAGGCCTCTCTTATACTAAAAGGGGAGGGAGTAAAGTCAGTTATTTCCTGGTTCCAGTCAGCCTCCAGAGGAGATGTGTTAATTTCATTCTTCCTGCAGTCATTCAAAGGTGGGCCTGGTCAGGATGTTTTCTGTGAGCCAGACAAAGTTATTTTAGCTTAATGCTCATTACCTGGAGGCAGGGTTCCCAGAGATGGACCATTATGTATAATTTATACTTATAGACAACATCTCTTTAGTGATTAACTTGTAATAGAATACAAAGTTTCTTCCCTATTACATAGTGGGTTGAATGGTGGCTCCCAAAAGATACGTCCTGGTGCAAATCCCTGGAACCTATGAATGTTACTTGATTTGGATGAGAGTCTCTTTATATGCAATGAAGTTAAAGATCTTCAGAGGAGATCTTCCTGGATTATCCAGGTGGGCCTTAAATCTAATGGCAATTGCCTTTGGTAAGAGAAAGGCAGAGGGAGATTTGAGACATGTACATATTGGTTAAAGTGATTTGAAGACAAGGCAGAAATTGGAGCAAAGTGGCAAAAAAGAAAAAGAAAAACAAACAGACAAAAAAACCCAGGAAAGCCAAGAGGTGCAGACGACCTGCCAGAAGCTGGTAGAGAAGGAAGGATTCTCGTCTAGAGCCTCCAAAGGTTGAGGAGCATGGCTTTAACCTTGAGATCAGACTTCTAACCTCCAGAGCTGTGAGTGTATAAAATCCTGTTGCTTAAGCCACCCAGTAATTTATTATCACAGCCTTAGGAAACCAAATCAGGCAGTTTGGGTTGGCATTCTATGTATTTACTTTTTGGTTTTTTCTTGAAAGAGTGGTAAATGATTGAAAACCATTTCAAGTGAGTACTTTACTAGAAATCTTAAAATTCTCATCCACTTTTGAAGGGATGGGCAGAAGACATGCTGAAGATTTTATCGTTTTGCAAAATAAACTCTCCAATAGGCACAAATGCAGATAAAGCTGCAAAGGGCTCTGATCCTGTCAAACGGGTAAGGTGGTTCTTCATCCTCACACATGGTGTACATGTGACTCTTGTCGAGACAAATTCAGCTCCATGCCAATTTGATTAGAGAATAGTCTCCAGGGTTGGGTTGTATCTTAAAACCATGGTTGCTCATGGTCAAAATTGAGAAATAGATGATTATAATTACTGACCTCTACTTTGAAAGTCTTCTCTCCCTCACTATTGCTCAGTGACTTACCCTTTTATTCAACCCTGTAAAATAAATGTTTCTCTGTCAATCTGCCTAGAAGTTTTTCAGTTAATATGCAAAATACTTTTAAATATGCCATATCTAAAATAATATGTCAGATCATTCTAACGACACCTTAAATTTGGAGATTGTGAATAGACTCAGTGTTCCCAAGGAGTGTTGTCATTGCCCAGTGCTGCTGAAACAAACCCTGTTTCTGTTGACTGAGAGGAGAATCATAAAAATATAATGTTCTAGAACTCAAAAGCTTGTCCTTTGGGCCCACTATCTTACTTGATAGTGGTGAAGATAGACTTTATGTCTTGCCTAAGGTCACTGAATTAGTTTTCTGTTGTTGCATAACCAATTACTATAACCTTAGTGTTTTAAAACAATACCTATTTATTATTATCAAGTTCTATAGGTCAGTCATCAGATATGGCGTAATGGGTCCTTTCCTCAGGGTTTCACAAGGCTAAAATCATAAAGTCAGCCCAGGCTCTGATCTCACCTGTGGCTTGGGGTCCTCTTCCGAGCTCTTTCTTGTTTGTTAGCAGGATTTAGTTCCTTGCAGCTATAGGACTCAGGGCTTCATACTCTTATTGACTGTTGGCCAGAGTTTGCTTCCAGCTCCTACAGGCCATCCTCTCATGGGTGCTAACCATGTGTACTCCCACAGCATGGTTGTTTGCTTTTTTTAAAGTCAGCAGAAGAAAATACTTATTTCTCTCTTCAAATCTCTGACCCTTTTTAAGGGCTGCAACCGAATTATATGAGGGCCAGCTAGGATTAACTCAAAATCAACTGATTTGGTACCTTCACTTTCTTCGTATAACATAATCACAGGAGTGGAAACCACCATAGGCACAGTTCCGCCGCCTCAGGGGAAACGGATTATCCAGAGCATCTAAACTCGAGCGCGTGGTCTTGGGGCCGTCTTAGATTCTGCCTATCTTAGTAACTTAGATGGTAGGAACGGCAGCAGCAGAGCGTTGTTTCCTACCCTACTGAGCTTCTTTTGTATAAGAAAAATTGCTTCTTATTATCTGGCCGTTTTATGAGGCAGCTAGATATGGATTTTTACAGAATTTTTTCTTGTCTTCTTTTTCCTTATGGAGATATACAGGTCTTTGAAAGTTATATGGCTTCTTTATTGCCAACTGTGAAAGTGTAACAGGTGAAGACTAAACTCATATATTCTGATTCCAAATGTAGTGTATTCAAGTGCTTTCTCAAACCCTGGGTCATAACATCCAGAGTCTTTTGAGAATTCTTTTGAGAACTCTATTGTGAGAATGCAACACGGTTACAGCTGAATGAACTAAAAGAATATCCTCTCTATTGACTATTACGCAGACATTAAAAAGAATAACTTAAAGCTATGCCAGTTGAATTGCACTACTTTCCAAGAGGTTTAGTTTATGAAGAAAGTAACATGGTGAAAAACATGTATAATATGATCTTGTTCATATTAATCAATGTGAAATACCTGAATATGTATGTGTATACATAGATATATAGGTCTACAAAAGCTTGGAGAAAAATATGGAAGGATACATACTAGGTTATTAACATGTTCCCTTGGTTGGTGAAGGAGAGGCACTAATGTACGTTGGGGAAGTGAAAGGGAGGAGTACCAGGCAAAGATGGAAAAAGAAAAAGAAAGACTAAAATAAAAATTAAGGTATCATATGTTCACATCTATGTATTTATTTAAATTATATTAAAACCGTTTTAATTTAAAAAATGTTAAGAGTCATCATGCCATCCCAACAAGTAAAAAGCTAAACAAAGTGAAGAATAAATAATTATTTTTAGATTGTCAGAGAAATGAAGTCACAGGGCAAACTGCTGCTACCAAAACTGGAGAAACAGACAAGTGGATGCAGAAAATCACAACTGACAGGAGCAGAAACCCATAGCAGAAACCTTCAAGTTATCAGTGTCACAGTAAAAAAAAAACCCTGAACTGTAATAGATGAATCGCTGGAGCCTCAGTGTGGACAACTTTGAGAGTTACAAACTCCAGGGGGACAGAGTAATGGGTCTGGAGTGGGGCACACGTTTTTGAGTTTTACTTCCAGGTCTTCTACAATGTCCTCACAGTGAAAAATCCCCGGGTACTTCCATCAGGAGAAGGGGAAAAGGAGCCACTTGAAATAAGCTAGAACATTCTGTTCTTCTTAACAAGGCTTGCCGTCAAGAAAAACTATTTTACTAGATCCTAACCTGTTGGAGTTTTATCAGAGCCCAACATAACTGCAGAAAGGGAAACACCTGACTCCAGCCCTCTCTGCCATCTCATTCCATCTAAGTGAGGAAAACCAAGAAGAACATTTGAAGTTCACAGCCCAGGGGCATAGGCTCACCAAAAGACTGAGACATAATCGTAGGACTATACAATGCTTCCCTTCTTCCTAACCATTACATTACTAAATGCCTATTTATTGTAGTTACTTTTACCCAGCACTCATATCAGCTTTCAACAACAACAAAATTACAATGTATAGTAAAGGCAAAAATCACATTTTGAAGACACTGAACAAGTATCAAAATAGGAGTCAGACATGGCAGGAATGTTGAAATTATCAGACCAAGAATTTCTTAAAAGCTGTAATTAAGATGCTATGGATTTTAGTGGAAAAAGTGGACAATATGCAAGAACAGATGGATAATATAAGCAGAGAGATTTAAATTCTAAGAATGAATAAAGAGTAAATGCTAGAGATCAAAGACATTGTAGCAGAAATGAAGAATGCCTTTTGGGTTCATTCATAGACTGGGCATCACTGAGGAAAGAATCTCTGAACTTGAGGGTATGACAATAGAAACTTCCAAAGTTGAAAAACAAAGAGAAAAAAGACAGAAAAAAATGAACAGAATATCAAAAGCTTGTGGGACAACTACAAAAGATATGCATAATGAGAATACCAGAAGAAAAAGAAAGAGAGAAAGAAACAGAGCAATATTTGAAGCAATAATCATTGAGACTTTACCAAATTCATTTTAGACACCAAACCACAGATCCAGAAATCTCAGAAAAACAAGAGGGATAAATGAAAGACACAAAAATAAAAAACAAAAACTACAAAACCCAACCCAAAAACCCACACCAGTCTACAAATATACACCTAGGCATTTCATATTCAAACTTCAGAAAATCAAAGATAAAGAAAAGAATCATGAAAGAAGAGTAAAAAAAAACACCTTACCTATAGAGGAACAAAAATCAGAATTACACTGAACTTCTCCTCAGAAAATGTGCAAACAAGAGAAGCATGAAGTGAAATATTTAGTGTTGAGAGAAAAAAAATACCAACAACCTAGAATTCTGTACCATGTAAAATTACCCTTCAAAAGTGAAGGAGAAATAAAGACTTTCTCAGACAAATTAAATTTGAGGGAATTTGTTGCCATTAGAACTGCCTTGCAAAAATGTTGAAAGAAGTTCTTCAGAGAGAAAGAAAATAACACAGGTCAGAAATTTGGATCTTTGTAGGGAAAGGAAGAGTACCAGTGAATGAATAATTGAAAGTAAAATAAAATCTTTTATTTTTCATATTCTTAATTGATCTAAAAGATTATTCAAAATAATAGTAACAATATACTTGATTATATGTGCTTGCATTAACTATGTATATCTATGTATACATGTAGATGAATGACAGAAATGATACAAGATTTGGAAGGGAGGGAAATTTTGTTATATTTTTGGAATATTTTGTTATTAAAAGGGAATATTTTGTTATTATAAGGTACTTATGTTACCTGTGAAGTGGTATAGTGTTATTTGAAAGTGAACTTGGATCAGTTGTAAATGTACCTTCCAAACTCTAGGGCAATCCTTAAAAAAGTAAAAAAGGAAAGTATGATTTCTATGATAAGAAATGAGAGAAAAATGGAATCATATAAAATGCTTAATTAAAACCATGAGGGCGGAAGAGTAAGACGCAGAGATCACCTTCCTCCCCACAGATACACCAGAAATACATCTACATGTGGAACAACTCCTACAGAACACCTACTGAACGCTGGCAGAAGACCTCAGACCTCCCAAAAGGCAAGAAACTCCCCACGTACCTGGGTAGGGCAAAAGAAAAAAGAAAAAACAGAGACAAAAGAATAGGGATGGGACCTGCACCAGTGGGAGGGAGCTATGAAGGAGAAAAGGTTTCTACACACTAGGAAGCCCCTTCGCGGGCGGAGACTGCGGGTGTCGGAGGCAGGAAGCTTTGGAGCTTCAGAGGAGAACACAGCAACAGGGGTGCGGAGGGCAAAGAGGAGAGATCCCTGCACAGAGGCTCGGTGCTGACCGGCACTCACCAACCCGAAAGGCTTGTCTGCTCACCCGCCGGGGTGGAGGGTGCTGGGAGCTGAGGCTAGGGCTTCGGCCAGAGCGCAGGGAGAGGACTGGGGTTGGCAGCGTGAACACAGCCTGAAGGGCTTAGTGCACCATGGGTAACCGGGAGGGAGTCCAGGGAAAAGAGGCAAGAGAAGAGGCAAGAGAGTTTTTCTTCCCTCTGTGTTTCCTGGTGCACCATGAGAGGGGATTAAGAGCGCTGCTTAAGGGAGCTCCAGAGACGGGCGCGATCGGTGGCTAAAAGCGCGGACCCCAGAGACGGGCATGAGATGCTAAGGCTGCTGCTGCCACCACCAAGAAGCCTGTGTGTGAGCACAGGTCACGATCCACGCCTCCCTCCTGGGAGCCTGTGCAGTCCGCCACTGCCAGGGTCCCGGGATCCAAGCGCAACTTCCCCGGTGAACTCTCAACCACTGTGCCACCAGGGAAGCCCTTAGTAATTATTTTTTATTTTAATAACTTTATTTTATTTTATCCTCTTTCCTTCTTTCTTCCTTCCTTTCTTTCTTCCTTTCTTTCTTTCTTTCTATCTTTCTTCTACTTTTTTGCCCTTTTATTCTGAGGCATGTGGATGAAAGACTCTTGGTGCTACAGCCAGGAGTCAGTGCTGTGCCTCTAAGGTGGGAGAGCCAACTTACAACAGTGAGACGCCCGCATAACGCAAAAAAAAAGAAAGAAAAAATAGTGGAAATAACTACTGCAGAGCAGAATAAAGAAAAAAGAATGAAAAGAACTGAGGACAGTCTCAGAGACCTATGAGACAACATTAAACACAGCAACATTCGAATTATAGGAGTTCCAGAAGAACAAGAGGAAAAGAAAGGGACTGAGAAAATATTTGAAGAGATTATAGTTGAAAACTTCCCTAATATGGGAAAGGTATCCAAGAAGAAGATATAACAATTGTAAATATTTATACACCCAACATAGGAGCACCTCAATACATAAGGCAAATACTAACGGCCATAAAAGGGGAAATTGACAGTAACACATTCATAGTAAGGGACTTTAACACCCCACTTTCACCAATGGACAGATCATCCAAATTGAAAATAAATATGGAAACACAAGGTTTAAATGATAAACAAGATGGACTTAATTGATATTTATAGGACATTCCATCCAAAAACAACAGAATACACATTTATCTCAAGTGCTCATGGAACATTCTGCAGTAGAGATCATATCCTGGACCACAAATCAAGCCTTGGTAAATTTAAGAAAATTGAAACTGTATCAAGTATCTTTTCCCACCACAACGCTATAAGACTAGATATCAATTACTGGAAAAGGTCTGTAAAACATACAAACACATGGAGGCTAAACAATACACTGCTTAATAATGAAGTGATCACTGAAGAAATCAAAGAGGAAATCAAAAAACACCTAGAAATAAATGACAATGGAGACACTACGACCCAAAATCTATGGGATGCAGCAAAAGCAGTTCTAAGAGGGAAGTTTAGAACAATACAGTCCTACCTTAAGAAACAGGAAACATCTCGAATAACAGCCTAACCTTGCACCTAAAGCAATTAGAGAAAGAAGAACGAAAAAACCCAAAAGTTAGCAGAAGGAAAGAAATCATAAAGATCAGATCAGAAATAAATGAAAAGAAATGAAGGAAACGATAGCAAAGATCAAAAAAACTAAAAGTTGGTTCTTTGAGAAGATAAACAAAACTGATAAACCATTAGCCAGACTCATCAAGAAAGAAAGGGAGAAAACTCAAATCAATAGAATTAGAAATGAAAAAGGAGAAGTAACAACTGACACTGCAGAAATACAAAAGATCATGAGAGATTACTACAAGCAACTCTATGCCAATAAAATGGACAATCTGGAAGAAATGGACAAATTCTTGGAAATGCACAACCTGCCAAGACTGAATCAGGAAGAAATAGAAAATAGGAACAGACCAATCACAAGCACTGAAATTGAAACTGTGATTAAAAATCTTCCAACAAACAAAAGCCCAGGACAAGATGTCTTCACAGGCGAATTCTATCAAACATTTAGAGAAGGGCTAACACCTATCCTTCTCAAACTCTTCCAAAATATAGCAGAGGGAGGAACACTCCCAAACTCATTCTACGAGGCCACGATCACCCTGATACCAAAACAAGACAAGGATGTCACAAAGAAAGAAAACTACAGGCCAATATCACTGATGAACATAGATGCAAAAATCCTCAACAAAATACTAGCAAACAGAATCCAACAGCACATTAAAGGAATCATACACCATGATCAAGTGGGGTTTATTTCAGGAATGCAAGGATTCTTCAATATACGCAAATCTATCAACATGATACACCATATTAACAAACTGAAGGAGAAAAACCATATGATCATCTCAATAGATGCAGAGAAAGCTTTTGACAAAATTCAACACCCATTTATGATAAAAACCCTCCAGAAAGTAGGCATAGAGGGAACTTTCCACAACATGTTAAAGGCCATATATATCAAACCCACAGCCAACATCATCCTCAATGGTGAAAAACTGAAACTATTTCCACTAAGGTCAGGAACAAGACAAGGTTGCCCACTCTCACCACTGTTACTCAACATAGTTTTGGAAGTTTTAGCCACAGCAATCAGAGAAGAAAAGGAAATAAAAGGAATCCAAATCAGAAAAGAAGAAGTAAAGCTGTCACTGTTTGCAGATGACATGATACTATACATAGAGAATCCTAAAGATGCTATCAGAAAACTACTAGAGCTAATCAATGAATTTGGTAAAGTAGCAGGATACAAAATTAATGCACAGAAATCTCTGGCATTCCTATACACTAATGATGAAAAATCTGAAAGTGGAATCAAGAAAACCCTCCCATTTACCACTCCAAAAAAAGAATAAAATATCTAGGAATAAACCTACCTAAGGAGACATAAGACCTGTATACAGAAAATTATAAGACACTGATGAAAGAAATTAAAGATGACAAAAATAGATGGAGAGATATAGAATGTTCTTGGATTGGAAGAATCAACATTATGAAAATGGCTCTACTACCTAAAGCAATCTACAGATTCAATGCAATCCCTATCAGACTACCATTGGCATTTTTCACAGAACTAGAACAAAAAATTGGACAATATGTATGGAAACACAAAAGACCGTCTACAAATAGAACTACCATATGACCCAGCAATCCCACTAATGGGCATATACCCTGAGAAAACCATAATCCAAAAAGAGTCATGTAACAAAATTTCATGGCAGCTCTTACAATGGCCAGGAGATGGAAACAATCTAAGTGTCCATCATGGGATGAATAGATAAAGAAGATGTGGCACATATATGCAATGGAATATTACT
This sequence comes from Neophocaena asiaeorientalis asiaeorientalis, assembly GCF_003031525.2. Taxonomy (NCBI): domain Eukaryota; kingdom Metazoa; phylum Chordata; class Mammalia; order Artiodactyla; family Phocoenidae; genus Neophocaena; species Neophocaena asiaeorientalis. The sequence continues at coordinate 23,301,435 of NW_020176571.1, read as the reverse complement.
CAGCCATAAAAAGAAACAAAATTGAGCTATTTGCAATGAGGTGGATGGACCTAGAGTCTGTCATACAGAGTGAAGTAAGTCAGAAGGAGAAAGACCAATACCGTATGCTAACACATATATATGGAATTTAAGAAAAAAAATGTCATGAAGAACCTAGGTGTAAGACAGGAATAAAGACCCAGAACTACTAGAGAATGGACTTGAGGATATAGGGAGGGGGAATGGTAAGCTGTGACAAAGTGAGAGAGTGGCATGGACATATATACACCGACAAAATTAAAATAGATAGCTAGTGGGAAGAAGCCACATAGCACAGGGAGATCAGCTCGGTGCATTTTGACCACGTAGAGGGGTGGGATAGGGAGGGTGGGAGGGA